>NC_143155.1:9236923-9277954 GCF_041381405.1 Jatropha curcas
GACATGCTTTATTCAAATCCCGGTAATCCACACACATTCTGACTTTGCCATCTTTCTTCGGCACTGGCACAATATTTGCTAACCATGTCGGGTAGGCAATGGGTTCTATGAATCTGCTCTCCAGTTGCTTGGCTACCTCCTCCTTGATTTTCAAGGACCATTCGGTCTTCAGCCTTCTTAGCTTCTGCTTCACTGGCTTAGCCTCGGGATATACTGGAATCTTGTGCACCACTATTGCTAGGTCAATTCCCGTGATGTCACTTGCCTTCCACATGAAACAATCGGCAAACTTCCTCAAGCATTCACTGACCTGTCCCTTGTTCACACAGTCAAATGCAATGTATGTATGTTCATTTTCTTCTTTGCCAATTATTATTTTTTCTTTTTCATTTTTTATTTCATTTATATGATTATTTTTGCTTGGAAATGCTTGGAAAGATAGACACGCGGGGTAGTCAATAATTTGCAAGCTTTTATTGATCATGACAGAATTGTCTTCAAAGATTACATCAAATTTGGAATCTGGATTTTCAAAATCCGACACAGATGACTCAGGAAATGGAACTGGACTCTGACTCGGTTTCAGACTCGGGGTCAGACTCAGACTCAATACAAGACTTGATTATAGATTTTGACTCTAGGTTTGACTCGGGAGGGGGTTTATCAGCAGCGCGCTCCTCCTCGGCGTACCAGTTGGTGAGAGGTCCTTCATTTGGCTTGATCAGGCTCAGCAGATCTTGGTCCCCATCATTTCCTGTGATAACTGCAATTTCGTCAAGGAGACTAGGTTGCATGAAGTCTTCCACTTCGAGTTCGGTTGTTACCTCTTCGGATAAGTCATTCAAGTCCAGGACACAGGTGTCATTCATTTCTAGGAATAGCTCGAAAGGATCGATCAATTCCTGGTCAGAAATAATAGCATTTACCCCGTGATTTGGTAAGGGATTAGTGCTAATGTTTGACTCACTTCTTGGGATGATTGAACCATTGTCTACCAGGTCTTGGATGCGGTTCTTAAGCGTCCAGCACGCTTCAGTCTCGTGCCCATGACCTTGATGATATTCACAGTATTCATTGGTTCGGTAGTTTCTTGGTAAAGGGTAGGGTGGCGGCCTTGCTTCCAAGGGCTTGATGTAGTTGGCCTTGACAGCCTCTCGGAAAACCAAAAGGATTGGCATCCCGAGATCAGTATATGTTCTTCTTGACCGATTGCCATTTCTCATATTGCCCACACGTAAAGGATTCGTGGGGGTGATGCTTGCCACTTCATGGACTTTGCCGGCTTGGCTAGGCTTCTCGTATTTTGAGGAACCCGAGTCTTCTTTCAGTTGCCCCATTTGAATTAAATCCTCTACCTTTGTAGCAGCGGCAATGAGCGACTGGAAGATTGGTAAGTATTGGGTTTGTAACTGTTGTTGGTAGACAGGCTGCAGGTTCTTTATGATTATGTCTACCTGTTCTTGTTCAGAAGGCCAGTTGATCATTTGAGCGACCTTGGTCCTTTTCCTTGTAAGGAATGAGGGAAAAGGTTCATTGTTTTTCTGTTTGGTGGTGTCCAGTTTTTTTCTCATTTTCTAAGCTTCTGGCTCAGAAGTAGACATGTCATCCAGGTTAAGGGTAGGATTTGTCGGTTCTGCGGCAGGTCCTTGATTGGAAGCAGCAGGTCCACTTCCCTCACCGGAAGCCCCACTTCCATTACCATTACCCAATTCAGCTATCAGGGCAATCCTTTGGGCAGCCAATGCCTCATTCATTCTGGCCTCCATTCTGGCCTCGAGTTGTTCTATAAGGTTTTTGGATGTCGGTGAGTGATGCCATTGGTGCGGTTGGTGAAATTGGTCTTGTGGGTGAGAGCTCAGTTGGCGTTTCGGGTGCAGGTGGTCTTTGGAGGGGTACCTATGAAAGGACATAGTCAAAATGATTAGACTATCCTATATAAGGTGTTTTCATAGGGGATGTGAGATAGTGTGAGGTAGGGTAGTGTAAGGGTAAGGTATTTGGACTTGACCCTTGTGATGTGGGTTGGTATGACCAAACAATGTAGGGTAGTGTTGGTAGGCTAGGACACCTAGGATAAGACCCAATGGGATGTGATATGTAAGGTAGAGTGCTTAGGGTTGGACACCTCGACTTTTCGAAAGGCCCTAAGTTCTCAAAAAAATTTTTTTTTTTGGGCCTTAGGGGCCAAAATGTGAATTTTTGGACAAAAATGTAATTTTTCAGGTCTCAGGGACCAAAAATGTGATTTTTCAGGTCTCAGGGACCAAAAATGTAAGTTTTCAGGTCTTAGGGACCAAAAATGTGAATTTTCAGGTCTCAGGGACCAAAATGTGATTTTCCAACTTTGAAATGGAAAAATTTTTTTTTTTTTTGCGTGAAGTATGGGATGAATGCGTGAATGCGCACAGCATCACAACATAATTCATTTTTAATGGAATGATTCAGCATCATTGGGTGCATATAGCCTTAAAGGATAGGTTCTATAGGCTATGACACAAATAGAGAATCGGCTCATTAAGGGACCCTTGATCCTTGAGTATGGATATACCTAACCACATGTGAAACAAGGAGTTTCGCGTGGGTCCAACGGTACGCATACCCGTGTGTCACCTCCAAAAGGATTAGAGATGGTTTGCGGTAACAGGGAGGACGCTTTGGCTGTCCGTCGGCATAATCAAAGAGACCTGCCGATCAGCGCTACTTGCTATCCAGACTCAGAAGTTTGAATAGAAGAGAAGAAATTCATTTGAAGTTCATTTTTTATGCAATGGAGAAAAAGATTCTCAATCGTGCAAATAAATCAACAAGTTTTAATGTCTTAATTAAATTTTTCAATTAAGTTCAAATTTCCTCATCAAGTATTCTTAAAGAAAGAACACTTGATTCGTGCTAGGATACCCTGCAAAACAAAGCATTGTAAAATAATACCCTAAAGAAGGGCGGGTTAGTTTACACAACAATCGTAGTCCGCTTTATGCAAAATGATTACATAATTCCCCAGCAGAGTCGCCAAACTGTGAACCCCTTCCCCATATGTCATAAGCATGTGATGCATATGATGAATGAGAAGAAATACACGCAATGTGTGTGAGTCGCCACCTTGTTTAATTATTTCAGGGTAAACTAGGAAAAAACCCTATGTGACTCCAATTTTAATTAACCTAGTTGCTAGATTAATTATCCCAATGTTTAAGGCACAGTCTGCGAACCTGAGGTGGATCCCGAAACTATGTCACGCTGATAAACTAACCGATGAATGAATGCTTTGCAAGGTGAATGATGTAATTGGACCAAATGAAATGTTAAAGTGATTTCAACTTGCCACCCGGGGTGAAATCCCGAACGTGCCTACGTACTTCCGTTTGAATGGAAGATCAAAGTCAACGTAGTTCGATAGGCCTTCTTTGAAGGGCTTTGAAGGTGTATGCTTAATGCATGAGTGTGTATGCTTTGTGCATGAGTGTGTATGCTTTGTGCATGAGTGTGTATGCTTTGTGCATGAGTGTGTATGCTTTGTGCATGTTTGTTTAGGCATTTTGCCAAAAATATTGATTTTGAGGTATTTGTGCCAAAATGGTTCATTTAAACGATTTATCGCTCAAAAGATTGATTTTAAGGCCTTTGGCCAAAAATTGGTTCATTTTAAGGCATTTTGCCAAAAATGTTGATTTTACGGCTTTGAGCCGAAAATGGTTGATTTTAAAGGCATTTTGCCAAAAGATTGATTTTAAGCGATTTGTCGCTAAAAAATGGTTAATCTCATTTATAAGCAATTTGTTTGCTAAAATCGATTAGACCGTAGGCAATTAGTTGCCAAAATTGATTGATTAAATGTAGGCA
Organism: Jatropha curcas; assembly: GCF_041381405.1. Taxonomy (NCBI): domain Eukaryota; kingdom Viridiplantae; phylum Streptophyta; class Magnoliopsida; order Malpighiales; family Euphorbiaceae; genus Jatropha; species Jatropha curcas. The sequence continues at coordinate 9,240,764 of NC_143155.1, forward strand.
ATTTTGTTGCCAAAAAACGTGATTAAATGAGGCCGTTAGCCACAATTATTGATTAATTGGACTTTTAGGCGAGATTGTTCGAAATAAGGCAATTGAACCGTAGTTATTAATTAACTAGGCTCTTTTAGCCAATATTGTCGGATTTGAACTTTAATACCACGATTATTGATTAACCGGGCATTTAAGCTTAATCAAATTAATTTAAGACGGTTTATTTGTCTAAAGGATGATGTGAATGCATTTATGCAATTATAGAATTATTAAGAGTAGAAAAGAAGTATGCATGAAGTGCTAAAATTAAATAGGCAGAGTTTCGTTTATGTACCTGATTTAATCGTCGACCACTTCTTAACTCCAGGTTAAGCTCCTCGTTTAGGTATATTAATTAATTTTTAATTTTATTTTTTTTAGTGGTCAAATATCACAATAAAAATGCAATAAAAATTAAATTAAAATGCAAAAAGCGGTAAAGAAGGATGCAAAGAGCGTGAGAGAGAGAAGGTTTCGTCTATCAAAATAGACAAGGCGCCAGAAAATGGCTGAAAATGGCCTATTTATAGGCCATTTTCGGGTCCCGGGCGGCAGGTGCCGCCGGGAGGGCGGCAGGTGCCGCCTGGCTCGGCGGCAGATGCCGCCCGGGAGGGCGGCAGCTGCCGCCCTGTCGGTGGGGCGGCAGCTGCCGCCCAGTCGGTGGGGCGGCAGGCCCCGCCTGGTCTGGGCGGCAGGTGCCGCCCAGGGGCGTGGGGGCCAGCCCCGCCTGCGCGGCGACACAGGCCCCGCGCGCGCTGGGCGGCACCCCTCGCCGCGCTGGGCTACAGGCCCCGCGCGCTGGGCGGCTGGCCTCGCCCTGCTCGCTCTTCAGGACCCCGCCCGCGCTCTGTTCTACATTCCTCCTCCCGCGCGTCTCTTCTTTTCTTATTCCTCTCCCTCTCGTTCGACAGGCCTCGCCCTCGCTGAGCGCAGGCCTTGCCTAGGAAGCGGGGCGGCAGGTGCCGCCCAGGCTGGGCGGCTGCTGCCGCCGTGCCCGGCCCCGCTCGCTGGGCGTCAGGCCTCGCCCGCGCTGGGCGGCAGGCCTTGCCCAGGAATCGGGCGGCAGGTGCCGCCCAGGCTGGGCGCCTCCTTCCCGTCGGCTTCTTCCGCCTTCCTGCTTCTTCTTCCGCCTTCTCCCTTCTTCTGCCGCTGTGCCCGGCTGCCGGCTCCGCCGTGGCCGGTGTGAACACCGTGCCTCGCTCCGAGGGCCTTTTTGGGAGTTCCGGACCTCTGAAAAATATTCCGGGACCTGTTCCGCGATCCTCGCGATATTCCGGACGTTTTAAGTACCATATTGACATATTTTCGGCGAACTTCCGAAATAGCCTCCGGTCCGGCCGGACTGTTTGCAGTCCGAGAAAACAGGCTTTCTGAGCCTCAAAATTTGGGTATTCACAAGTCCCAGCCTCATCATCAGCGTCAGTCTGAACCCAACCTTCGAGTGCACTCAGTAGTGCAGTCCTCCTTGGTCTCTCAATCAGCCAGACAGTGGCAATGAACCAGGTCCGATATTCAGGAGAAGTCTGAACACCGGCAGGGTTAGGTAAATGCCTAACCATATGATGATCTCTAACCCAAGCCCTAAGGACGGCTCGAGTAACACCCGGGGTAATGGCAGAATCAGCTAAAATGTCATCCATAAGTGGAGTAGTCTGATCTATCCCCATCTGTCTCAAGACACGCGAAGCGCAGTACCAAGTACAATGGGAAAGGCCTAAAAGGTAAACCTGGGTATGGCGGAAGCTAGCCTGGATAAAGCGGGTGATGTTGTACCAGGAGATGAACCACAGTATCTCATTTGGGCCCAACTCAATCAACCATGAAGTCCATGCGTCAATAGAAGGATGTGTGGTCAAGATCCTCCGCATGCGATATTGAGAAGGGTTATAAGGAAGGGAGGTAGGAGCAGTGACCACTCGAAGATGGTCCTTCAACCAAACCTGATAATGGATCCTTTCTATTACAAGGGAGTGAAAAATAATAACAAAACATAAAAAAAAAGGAGGAAGAAGGAAGATACCTGGAGAATAATGGGAGAAACTGTCCAGTCATCAAACCCTAAAGCAGCCCTGTCAAGACTCCTAATGGTTTCTGCCAGTACAATGCCGCCAATACAACCCATATCCTCCATTTGTCGAACCATGGGACAGAGGCGCAAGTCCCCAAAGCCTGGGTCCTGGTTAAATAAGAAGCCAGCCAATAAACAAAAAACCAGGGCCCGCATTCTCAACCTCGCCCGGTCTGGGTCATCTGGGCAAGCCTCTGAAAATTCATCAATCAGGGGCAACAGAATTGCCTTCTGGTCATCAACAATCATAGCCCTAGCTTGGGGTCGGCTGAACTGAAACAGGTTTTCAAACGACCTAACATACCCAATCTTCACCTCATGCTTGACCAAAGGGGCATTGGGGTCACACCCTATGATAGCACAAAACTCCTCAAAAAGAGGGCACATCTCCTCCATCATGGCCCCAAACCGGAAAACGTGGGCTTCAGGGTCCCAAAGTCTAATACAGGCCCGTAAAAAAACCCAATCAACTATTACACCCCTAAGAGTAATAACGGGAGAAAGACCGTACCTCCCCAAATTGATCTTTTCAACTTTGGAGAGACTCCTAGTCCAGCTGTGCATGCTATGGTTGTAGAAGGGATTCATGTCCTTTTATTTATTTTATTTATTTTTATTTATTGTTATTTCAAATAAAATAAAATAAAAAAAAATAATAAAAAAAATATATAATAAGGAAGAGAAAGAGAGAAGAAACTGACCAAATCTTTGGTGGCTCAGAAGAAAAGGAGTGAATGAAAAAAAACAGAAAAAAAGCAGCTTATATAGAGAAAAAGTGCGTCCGCAGGCGGCCTAGCCGCCGGGGGCGGCGGCTCGGTCCGGCGGCCCGGCCCGGCGGCCACCGCAAAAAAAAAATGTGTTTATATATATATTTTGATATAAAATTTCCAGTTCAAGAAAATGGGTCCTTTTCAGTTTAAAAAAAAAAAAAAAAAGGGAAGGAGAGATGTTTTGTTAAAGCAAAATCCTTTTTTTCTTTCTCCTATTTCACAATCATGCATACATTTTTTTTTCACTACTAACCAAGTGCAGGTACAAATAAAGTTCAGTACAGGAACATAGCCAAAGTTCAGAAATACGGCCAAGGTTCAATACAAAAAAATACAAAAAAAAAAGGAAAGCAAGAAAATCTAGCAACTATCAGCGGCGGGGCCTCCTCCTCCTCTGATCATCAAAGGCCATCTGAGTCCAGGCCGCAGCTAGTTCTTGCTGCATCCCGAGAAATAGCTCCATCATCTGGTTGACCAACCCGACAGGAACCTGGAAATCACACAAAGAAAAGTCAATATTGAATCTCCTATGAATCCTTTTTTGTGAGAGATGTGTCGGGCTTTACCTCAGTGATGTCTTCGGAAGGAAGGACCGTGCGATCCACGCCCTCCAGGGAGACCTCTCGAAAAGCCGGAGGGCTGTCAGGGACAAAGTAAGAAATGCTATATGGAAGACGTAGACTGGCCAAGTCTGGATGAAGCGGCCCGGTAGCCTCCAAAATAGCCCGGGGAGCCCTGGAAGGACTGCCAACCGGCTAGGCCCGGCCTCCTCCTTGGAGTCCTAGTCGAGGGACCCGAAGCCCGAGAAGAACGGGTACCGAGCAGCGGGGACGGAGCCGACCTCTGGATATTATCAAGCCGAGACCCAATGGGCAGCATCAAAGAGATTACGCAGAACTCATCGTAATCTCCTTCCATGATGAACTCCAAATGAGGGATACCCTCAGTATGAGCAGCAGTGAGCTTCATTTGTTTACCCGCTCGCATATCCTCAGGGGGGGATAAGGGACAGAGCGACAGCCTCTTAGCTGAACGTCCACTCTCTCACCCAAATAATATCGCCGTATGATGGGGTGTGACAGGACCACTCTCCTCTGAGATAAGGCATCTGACCGCTGGAAATCAGGATCAGCCTGAATCCAGCTCTGTAAACGGGCAGGCATCAGTCCCACGTCGGCCTATAAAAGATGTAAATATGTTAATAAATCTTTTTTTTAACATATCCAAAAATACTAAGCATATACCTACTTTAGAGGGCAAGTATCAAAAAAGGCTCTCAGCTCCTTCAGCGACTTATTGCGCCGGACGGGATGAAGGTTTGACTTGTACCATCTCCAAGCCGAGGGCGCCAGCCCTGATCCGGGATCGGTCTGGAGTAACTCTGGGCGAGTGTAAGGAAAGTACTCGAATGCCCAAGTCTGCAGAACGAAAAAAAGAATCAGTGAGAAAGGAAAATCAAGATAAACAGAAAAACACGGAAAGGGAGAATGTTCTTTACATTACCTCCCAGAAGTAGAAGGTCCCGCTAAGCTTGCCATGGCCTCGACTCAAGTCACACATATCGTCATACATGCGGCTCAGAATAGCACCGGCCCAGTCATACTCCTCTAAAAGGGCCAAATTCTCCAAACTCTTCAAGATAGAAGGGTTAAACTTCTCTTTCCTATTGGACCAAAAAGTCGAAGCAAACAACAACAACAAAGTGAATCGGGCCACCTGAGTAGCCGTCAGCTCTCCCCGCCCGTATCTAGCATAGATGCCAGGGGCCTGGAGGGATAACCAGCGTCTGGAAATGCTCAAAGCAGGGGTAGCAGAACCTGGCTCGGCCAGCCGAGGCAGGTCTATCCCAATCAGCTCCACCATCCGGTCGGAGGAGACATCAATCCTCTAGTCATCATATAGCTCGATCGGCCGAATCCCGAAAGGGATCCCAGAGATCACAGAAAAGTCTGTAGGGGTCATTGTCAACTCGCCCCAAGAGAAGTGGAAAGTATTGGTGGTATCCCACCACCTTTCGGCCAAGACACACAACAACTCCTTGTAGTTACTCCGACCCATGTCAAAATGCCTCAGATAGCCCAGCTAAGATGGATGGATGATCGCGCCAACCGGGCTGTTTGGATCGAATAGTTCGAGCGGAATTCCAGCCACAGAACTCTCACCCACATCCAATTTAATACGGGAGTCCTAAAAGGTAAATCAACCTAAGAGTTACTCCTTGGTTCCTTACTAAGGGTAATATCTTAGTTCTACCCTAGCATGCATACTAATAAAAACAGTAAGCACGAGAAAGTTTCCAAAATTCACAATTTGGCCTGAGGCCCAAAAAAAATAACAATTTGGCCTAAGGCCCAAAAAAATCACAATTTGGCCTAAGGCCCAAAAAATTCACAATTCGGCCTAAGGCCCAAATAATAAATAATATGCACGCATAAAAGTGAAAGGGAACTCACCTGGGCGAAGATGCCGGTCATGGAGGCATGAGTATCTGCGTCTGCCATAAGATCGACCTCGTCGAGAGAAATCCCTAGAGACCTGAGGAAATCCTCGTCGCTGCTGTAGCTTGGAAGAGCCATAAAAGAAGGTGGTCTTGTAGCTTTGAAAGTTGAGAGAATTTGAGAGAACTTTTGTATGTAGAAAGTTTAGAATGAGTAGAATGGGTGAATTTTAAGCTATTTATAAGCAAATAGCCAAAAGGCGGGTCTTCTGGATGCGTCAAATTTTCGCCTCCAAAATTTGTGTTTCAGACAACCACCGACTCCCATAAATCATTTTTATGGTTGCCGGTAGGGGGCAACTGTGAACACCCAAATTTTGAGGCTCAAAGAGCCAGTTTTCCTGGACTGCAAGCAGTCCCGCCGGACCGAAGGCCATTTTGGAAGTTTACCGAAAGTATGCCAATATGGTACTTGAAATGTCCGGGACGTCACGAGGATCGCGAAACTGGTCCCGGAATTTTTTTCGGAGGTCCGGAGCTCCCGGAAAAGCCTCTGGAGCAAGAATTAGAAAAACCACCAGGCACGGCGGCCCAGCCGCTGGCTTCCGGTGGCCGAGCACCGGCGGCCCGGCAGCCGAGCACCGACGGCCGGGCCGTCGAAACAGTCCGTTTTTCGCCTATAAATAGTGGTCCCGGGCCTTCTGTTTTCCTCACTCAGTCTGTGTTGACGGACGCTCCTTCTCCCCTACGCTCCTTGCAATTCTTTACTGCTTTTCTGCATTTTTATTTAGCTTTATTATTTTCTTGCTTTGTTATTTGGTCATTAAAATTAAAATTAATTAATATTCCCTTAACGAGGAGCTTAACCTGGAGTTAAGAAGTGGCCGCCGATTAAATCAGGTACATGAACTAAACTCTGCCTATTTAATTTTAGCATTTCATACATTCTTCTCTTCTACTCCTAATAATTCTATAACTGCATAAATGCATTCATGACATCTTTAGGCAAATAAATTGCCTCAATTAAATAAATTTAGGCTAAATGCCCGGTTAATTAATAATCGTGGTATTAAAGCTTAAATCCGACAATATTGGCTTAAAATATCTAGTCTATCAATGGCTATGGTATGATTGCCTTTATTTCGAACAATTTTCGGCTTAAGTCCAATTAATCAATAATTGTGACTAAAAAGCCTTAATTAATCACGTTCTTTTGGCATTAAATTGCCTACATTACAATCTAGTTAATCAATTTTTGGCAAACACATTGCCTATAAGTGAGATTGATCCTTTTTTAGCGACAAATCACTTAAATCACAATTTTTGGCTAAAAAGCCTTAAATCAACCATTTTGGCGACAATTGCCTAAATAATCATCTTTTGGCAAACAGATTGCCTAAATTAACCTTTTTTTGGCTAAAAGCCTTCAAATTAATCAATCTTTTGGCTAAAAGCCTTAAAATCAAGTCATTTTGGCGACAATCGCCTAAATCACAAAACTTTCTGGCCAAAGGCCTTAATCCATTTTTTTTGGCAAACAAATAAGCCCAATCAACATTTTTGGCAAAATGCCTAAAACAATCAATTTTTGGCAAAATGCCTAAACAAAAAAAAAATGCACAAAGCATACACACACTCATGCATAAAGCATCTCCATTCAAAGCCCTCTAAAAGAGGCCTATCGAACTATGTTGACTTTGATCTTCCATTCAAACGGAAGTACGTAGGCACGTTTGGGATCTAACCCCGAGCGACAAGTCGAAATCACATAAACATTTTCATTGGTCTAATTATTTCATCTTACACCCTGCAAAGCATTCATTCATGGTTAGTTCATCAGCATGACATAGTCTCGGGATCCACCTCGGGTTCGTAGACCATGCCTTAACCATTTGGGTTAATTAATCTAGTAATTAGGTTAATTAAAATTGGAGTCACTTAGAGTTTTTCCTAGTTTACCCTAAAATAATTAAACAAGGTGGCGACTCATACATTCACGTGCATTTCTACCCTTAGTCACATGCATTCACATGCCTTGATGTTTGGGGTGGGGTTCACATATACAACCACAAATTTTCCTAAGAAGGCACGCAATACATGGTTCATGAGCCTCATAAATATACTAGGTGCATTAGATAATCCAAAAGACATTACTAACCATTCATACAAACTATACTTAGTTTTAAAAGCAGTTTTCCATTCATCACCTGGTTGCATCCTAATCTGATGGTAACCACTCATTAAATCAATCTTAGTAAAGTAAGTTGCCCCATGCAATTCATCTAACATATCATCAAGTCTAGGGATAGGGTGTCTATACTTTACAATGATTTTGTTGACTGCTCTACAATCAACACACATTCGCCACGTTCCTTCCTTTTTAGGTACTAGAAGCACTGGAACGGTACAAGGGCTCATGCTCTCTTGCACCAATCCTTTCTCTATAAGCTCATCAACTTGCCTTTGTAGTTCCTTTGTCTCCATTGGATTGCTTCTATAGGCAGGTCTATTTGGAATGGTGGAGCCTGAAATGAAGTAAATTTGATGTTCTATTCCTCTTAAAGGTGGTAAACCACTAGTTAATTCACTAGAAGAGACATCATCAAATTCCTGTAACTTAGAAACAAACATAGAAGGCAAACTGTCAAGGTTAGTGTTAGTGTCAGCAAATAAAACCTCTTTATACCTAAGAGGCAACACGGGCTAAGGCAATAGCGCACTTAACTTCCTTAGCTCTTGCATTAAAAGTTTGTTTCTTTTTTTCCTCTCTCTGTTTTTCACTCATAATTGGGCCATTAATTTGTTTTGTTATTTTTGTGGCCTCTTTCCCTTCATCCTTACTCTTTTCACTCTTTTGTTCTCTTGATCTCGAATTCTCATTCCCATGTTTCCTCACGGTCGAAACCTCTCTTTCTCTCTCAAGTATTTTCTTTTGATCTTCATATACTTCTTGAGGTGATAATGGTACAATAACCACCTTTTTATCCTTATGAATCAAAGAATATCGGTTGTGGAATCCATCATGAAGTGCTCTTCTATCATATTACCATGGTCTTCCCAACAATAAATGGCCTGCTTGCATAGGTACTATATCACATAAGATCTCATCTTGGTACCACCCAATAGAAAATGGTACAAGTACCTGTCTCACCTTCACCTCCCCAAAATCATTTAACCATTGCAACTTATAAGGCTTAGGATGTTTGAGACATGTTAAGTTCAGTTTGTTCACCATATTTACACTAGCAACATTAGTGCAACTACCCCCATCAATAATAAGAGTACACACTTTTCCACTAATCAAACACCTAGTGTGAAATATGTTTTCACGTTGCGCAAGGCTTTCCTCCTTAACATGCATATTCAAAGCACGTCTAGCAACTAAGGTTTCACCATGTTCAGGAAATATTAAATTATCTGAGTCATCATCATCATCAGCATCAATTAATTGAGGCATATCACCATAATCACTACATTCAGATTCAGAACTAATATTCCCATCATCTTTAGCAATCATAACTCTTTTATTAGGACATTGAGATGCAAAATGCCCTTTCCCCAAACATTTAAAAAATTTAATTTCTCTAGAAGGAGTTGTAGAGTTAGAAATACCTTTATTGCTTTTAAGTGGAGCTTGGACAGCCTCTTTACCTTTTGAAGTTGAATATGTCCTTTGGGAATTAGAACCCTTAAAATTCTTCTTTTCACCTCCCTTGGACCATTTAGATCCCCATGTGTTGTTAGAGTACTTGTTGGTGGATTTCCCCTTTTTCTGTCTTTCAATTTTCATGGCCATATCTACCGTCTCTTCCATGGAATCATAATGATACATCTCTAAAGCATCAGCGATATCATTATTTAGACTGTAACACCCTCCACCCAGTCCCATGAGACCCGACGATGGATGCCGCATTCGGTGCCGGAGACACCGTCTTAACTTAACATATAAATCATAAAATAAGATTATGAATTAGAAGTAATAGAGTATTCACAAGTTTAGCGAGTAATATGTTTTTTTTATTAGATAATCATTTCATTTCGTTTTCATCTCCTTTTTTTTTTTGGAAGAATAAATTGGGAAAAATCCTACAGAAATACTGTAAGAATTTCCCTTTAAAAACTGAGCTCGCTAAACATATGAATACAAAACACTCCCAATTAAACTCCAAACTCCCAACATCTCCAAATAATCATCATAACACAACAACACTTCTATATTTTCATAAGTATATAAATCCTCAATAGCATTTTAATATTCATCAATATACTTAGGTGCCATCACAATATTCGAAACACATTCTCTTTTCAAGGAATATATAATCATTTTACACCAAAAATACAATAAGATGTTATTTCCTGAAATAATAATAACTCTTAATAAATTATACACTTAGTATATACAACCTCCTTAACACAATATTTTATATACATGCCAAAAATCACCATATACAAAATATCCTACCCAAAATGGTATATCTACTCTGATGCTACTTCTCTGGTCTTGACAAACATCCTCTGCTCCTAACCTGTGCTGAGTAGAAGACTTAGTGGTGCTAAATAACCAACAATTAAAATAACAAGAATAGCCAAGGGAAGTCTCGCAAGTGCTTTAAATTACTCAAATTACTCGATAAAAATAATTCCTCAAATTTCCTTAATTAATAAAGCATCATAATTCACTATTCACTAATTATCTAAATTCTCCAAAAATATTCATTACTTACTTTCTACCCATAAAAATCATGTATACATACTCCAAAAATATTAAAGAAAATATAAAACATATATAGTAATTTTTCCGGACCAAAATAATACCGACTCCCGGACCGGTAGTACTATTCATAGACCGATCGTACTATTCACAGACTGGTAAATCACTATCCATTCATAGTTAATTATACTCAATATCTTCCTCAGATCTAAATAAAATATTATCCCCCTCTTTGTAGCACCATTCATGACCCGATAAAATAATATCATTTTAAGATTTGAAAATTTTGGGGAGTTACCAAGGAACCTTGACATGGTGATTTGTTCATCTTCCTCAATTTTGGCTCTAGCCATGCAAATCTCCATCTCCTTGTAGTAGTCTTCCACACTCTTCCCTCCTTGCACCATTCTTGCTAATTTATTGTGTAAATCCCTAAAGTAATAAGTAGGGACAAACTTTTGGTGCATCAACTCCTTCATGATCTCCCATGGTGGTACAGGTCGCATTCCCTTTCTTCGTCATTTTAATAGCAATTGTTTCCACCAAAACATAACATATCCCTTGAATTCAATAGCAGCAAGATGGGATTTCTTCTTCTGAGAGTAGTTATGGCATTCAAAGATTTGTTCTACCTTTCTCTCCCATTCAAGATATTCTTCAACATTGTTGTTACCTTTGAATTCTGGAATCCTCATTTTAATTGATCCCAAGTCCCCATCAATTTTACAAAAATCAGTGTTTTCAGCCTTTTCTTCATCATGGGTTTGTATTCTAGTTTACGGACGGGTTCGTGTTGCATTAGAGCTTTGTGAAGCCTTTATCTCTTGCAACTCCTCTCTCATATCTTGAAGGAAATTGTTGTAGGTTCTAAACTATCCTTGGATTGATTCCATGAAGACTTCAAATGAGGATCTTTAATTTGAATTCCATCTCCATTACCATCTCCGGACTTGCTTGTACTCATTGTTAGTATTCAAGAAAAACAGAAAAAACACGAATCGATTTGAGTTAATAATAAAACACTCCCTCACCTGTTTACACTCTTTAATCACTCCTTACAATTCCTCTAATTGTACTTCAGAATCTTAGGTCAACCAACCAACTCGAAAGCACGTTTAGAAACAAGGAAATAGCCTTAACAATAAAAGTAAACACAAATTCTAGAGAGAAGACTCAAAAACGAAATGGATAGCAGCACAAGAACAAAACATTGTACTACTTGATTATCAATTAGAGTGTAGTAAACAAGCAAACACACCCTAACAATGTAGAGAAGCAAAAGAAAGCTCAAAACAAGAATAAAGAAACTAGAATTTAAAAGACAATTTCTGGATATAATGTATGAATTTAGTTTACTACAAAGTAAACCAAATATGGACCTAATTAATTCTACCCAAAACAAAGCAAGCAATCAAAGGAAATTTTTTTTTTATATAAGGTCAGAGCCGAGCACGGGCGTGCTTGTATGGCTTGGTCCGACAATGAGAGTCAGAGCCTAGCACGAGCGTGCTTGTTTGGAAGCACGGGCGTGTTGACTTGTATCCTCCCTTATCCTACCAATGTAACCCAATTTAGGTAGGATTAGATTTTGACAAGGATTGTAGTGGGTAAGCTTAATCTCAAAAAGATATGGATAAATAATTCTGTTGCCTTATCCACAAAGTAGTTAAGATTAGGTCTTATCAAAAGATTATAGTGGATAAGCTTAATCTCCACAAGATAAGGTCAAATCTCTACGGATTAGGAACAAAATCCACACAACACAACTCAAGCTGTAATGGTGGACGAATTTCCTTCTTCTTCTTCTTTTTTTTTTTTAACATATCTAATTAGCAAGATCTAAAGTCACAACTTCTAGATTTTTTTGTGTGTTTTTTTTTAAAGAGACAAGAACGAAATTAAGAAAGCACAATGATGCAAAATTCAGAATTAAAAACTAATCAAAACAATAAGGCAAACACAAGAATTAAGAAACAAGAAAAATCAAAAACCCTAGAACTAAGATAAATAAGAATTTACCTTAATCTTTGGCTCTGATACCAAACTGACGCGGAACCCTATGGAAATTAATTCTAAGAACTCTATGACAAGATTGGAATAGCTTCAAAGATCAAACTAAACTCCCCTCTATGGCACTCAAAGCTTAAGGAAGCAAGAACACCAATAATAGAGTAAAAGAATAAGATAAACGCCACAAGTAAATTGATAAGTTTACCTTGATTCTTGATGCAATTAGAGGAAAGCAATCTCACAATCACTCTAATCAAAGAACACGCCAAAGCATGAACAAAGCTGTAGGTTTATTAATTCATTGAATGATTTGTTTAACAACATAACAAAGCTATTTATACTAAATCTAAAAGGACCTGATCCTAAAAGGATTTAGAATAACTAATCTAAATAAACTAAGGATAAGGATAAGGATTAACTAATCTAAACCAGCTAAGGATAAGACTAACAAATCTTAACAAATTAAGGATAAGGAATAACTAATCCAAACCAACTAAAGATAAGGATTAATTAATCCAAACAAACTAAGGATAACGATTAGCTAATCTAAACAAATTAAGGATTAAAAATCCAATGGTGGCTGAATTACTTGTGGCCCAACCCATTAATATTATTACAACTCAAAATTAACACACTTGGACTAACTAAATTTCGCTAGAGACAGACTCTAGCACAGCCTGGGTGTGTCAACTAGCACGGGCATGCTTCTTGTTGTTGTTGTTTTCCTTCCTCAAGTCAGACTCTAGCACGGCCTGAGCGTTCTTCTTGTTGTTGTTTTCCTGCTTTAAGTCAGACTCTAGCACGGGAGTGCTAAGCTAGCACAGTCTACACGCACGAGCGTGTTGTTTTCCTCAACATATGCTTCAATTAATGTAAGAAGTTTAGGTCTGTCTTGAAGTTCTACACAGCACTTGTTGAAAGCAAGGTCATGGAGCTCTTGTGTAACTTGTTCTTGAATGTATAAGGACATGGTTGCTCCACATTTCTTTGCACGACTTCTTGTAATTGGTCCACTAGGAAGCACTAATGGATTTTCCATGTTGTTCTTCTTGTTCCCTTAAACTCCATGGATGAGTGATGGTGGATCCGTATCATTATTTCAATTCTTCCCTCCTTAGGACAATTTTTCCTCAAATTGAAAATTGCTAAAGGAAAGAGAACATAACATATATTTATTGATGATGCAAATAAAATTCAATTATCATGTTGTCCAAGAGAACAACAGAAGAGTGCAATCATTGCTTCTACACTTGGACCACTACTTCAAATACTCCTCCTTTTGTCAAAAAGGTATCCATCATGGGTTATTAGCAATAAAAACTTCATTTAATTTAAAGTCTGATTCCTTAACTGCTTCGACCTCAACTGGTCTTTCCTATTTAGCCTTAAAGGGAATTGAAATTTATAAGAAAACCAAAGGTTCTGTCCTAAAGGAATGATCTTTAATTTTAATACCATCAAAATTAAAGAAACTAGCTAATGAGTGACAAATACAATTATTAGAAAGTCATCTGCTAAGACCTTGATCTTTGCATAATCAAATCATCTAAATCTTTGGGGGTGGTCAGATTAGTTTCATGATATGAAAAGTAGATTCACTCTTGACATCATAAAGTATTCACATATCAGGAATCATCAAACTTAGCAAAGAGACAAAGAAGAAAGGAAACTTAAGAGGAAATTCTAATTGTGTTTGGGAACAAGTTTAGTTATTACATTTTAGGTATATCCTATAAAACTTGAGGCTACTGGTGTTCCTTTTCGGGATTAAAAATTTAGTAGCTCTCGTTATCTGATCCATTTTCACCTTACATGCCATCTGTATTCAGGGCAGGGATATCCATTTAGAAATTCCTATGATTCCAAAAATGTCTTCCTCCTTGAGGTTTATACCTATTTATTATTCCTTATAACTATATATCCATTGAGCCCATTAAGCTCATATAGTTTATTTTTTAAAGACGATTTCATTGCCTTAGGTATCAAAGTTATCGGTATCCTTCCCATTTAACTACTTCGTTCTTAGACTCATAGTCCTGGGTTTGAGAATACCACAATATAGCTTATAACGTATATAGAATAAATAGTATTAATATGTAGACTAATACTAGAGTTAATCATGGACCTTCTCTTTCTATAATTTTTAATAGCTGGTCTCTTCATATGAAAGTGAATGACATGAGTCCAGGAGAGCTCACACAAAAGGGACGTAATTTTTCTAAGTTATTGAGGAAGAAAAACAACTCAACAGTAGGGGAAAACTTCACTATTATATAATAGGGAGGAGCAAGACTCCATAGCAACCCAATTTCTCCTTTCTCTAAGCCTTTGGAGGGCTCTAAAATGAAAGCGACCATAAAAGGAAAATCTTTTAAAGTATATCATTCCATTATTCCACTAAGTCTAAGGGCTTAGACGAAATAGAAGGAAAACACGATGCATAACATACTTTTGAACTTGTTGGAGATAATTCACGATCACTTCTGGAGGGTACATCTTCTTTTGAGAAACTCCGAGAATGAGAAAAGAAAAAAAGTTAGCCATGATCTTACAAAAAAAGTTCCAAATTAATCTAAATGTTGCTTAATATTAGAGAATCCGATGTAGAATTTCTACTACAATAGCAATCCATTTACAGGTGGAACCAAACTGAAAGTATTTAAGATTATGATTCTCTTATCTCAATATATTTATTGCTTTTGTTTAAGTATAACCTTTACTTTTATATTTCTTCAAGTTGAGACAATACTTATTATTTCTAGTGTATCTCAACTTATGGATTAGGATAATTGTATTCACTATCTTTACTAACACAACTGTTCAATCAACTGATTGATTTATGACATTTTATTTGATGATGATTATCTCTAGATTCCCTAACTTTGGGCAAAATATTGCCTCTTGCTTTTTCTAAAGTAGAAATTAAGAATATTAAATCCCATAGCCCAAGTCCTGACATGTCGCAAGATAGATAAGACTTTCTCATTGTATTTTCTCAAACTTTAATAAGATAACCTTTAAATACAAGGTTCTTTCTCGAGCTTTGAAATTTGCCTACCACCATTATTAAATACCCTGTAGCTTGCGTCCAGATTAGCTTATAAGCTATACTATATTTCTTATGACTTCTTACTATCACTCAATATCTAGTTACCTCTTTAGATTGAAACTATTCATTTCCTTTCTCAATTTCTTCCTTCTTAGTCGCCATTCACGAATTTCTAATTTTATCTTATCCTTAACATATGATCAACAATGACCTATCTAAATTAAAAGATAATCTACTTTTCAAACAATTTAATTTCTCCAATTACCTTATAAACATCTAATCAATTGTTTTACTCCATTTTATCTCCATACAATTAATATTTCACTCCAATAATCCTCTTCTTTCTCTTTTTGCATCTATTCATATAGAATACTTATTGTTATGTTCGATCATTTCCTTCATTTTACCATTCCCACATTTCAAATTATTTCATCCTTTTGAACCCTTTGATATAAAACTGACAGACTACTTTACTTTATTTCACACATCCCTTGTTAAATCATTTCCTATCGGGCTCAGCTCATTTAAGTCATATTTCCTCTCTTTATTGGTCATTTCACCATACTAACCTTTCTATTCAATCCCTCCATTTCATTTACTTTATTTAGTCCAACTTAATCTCTCTTTTTTTTTGTCTAACCACTTATATCTCATTCATCAAGTTTCTCTGTTCTTTTCTTTTCTCCAAATTCTAATTTCATCTCTGTGATTCACAGGCAATATTTATAAAATGAGGTTATTAAAATACCTAGACTTTAAGAACCAAAATAATAATAATCCTTATGCACATCCAGTCCATAATATACTGTATTTACAACACATTCTGGAAAACTTATCTCAAAACTAAGTCGACAATATCAGATCTTTCCTTGAAAACTTATCACAAACGAAGGAATTTTAGAATTGATTAAATAAAATCTTACAAAATGTCATAATTAAAATAATAAATAACTACATTCTTGTCAAAGTCTTATTATATTCTTTCAAAATCAGAATTTAATGGAAATTTCAGTTAACTCAAGTTATTGAAAGGTTTAAACATGATATTTTTAAACATTCAAACACAAACTTTTCCTTTAAAACCTCGTTGAAACATTATCTAGCATTTGCATGTCAGTTGGATTGGGGTTTAGAGCATTCTGGTAAAATACTTTCCATTCTATAACTGTTTTCTATTCCTTTCTATAACACTATGCGTTCTGCAAATGTTGTTTCTATATTCATTACTATATTGCTTGCGCTTAACCCAATATTATCTACTTATTCTAAATATTCGCCTTATCTCTATTAACCCTCAATTCAAAAATTTACAATATAACCACTTAAGTCCTGGTCTTAAAATCGCTACATTTTAGTGCATTTATAGCACATCAAAATCTATTTTACCTTTCAAATGTCTCATTAAATCACCTCAAACAAATCTTTAAATATGTATACTCCAGTTTGCTCGTATACCATTTGTCGCGTCTTTAACTATTCAGGTTAAATCCCACAATTTTTCTTTTTCATTGAAGTACTCAAGAGTCCAATACTCTCGATACAGTTATTACTTATCTTCTGTATCAAGGTTGTCCTTTCAAACCATTCCAATATCCATACTTTTAACTTAACATTAAGCTCCAGCTATGCTTACGATCATCTCATCTAATTGTCTAATTCAACTGGCCCCATAATATATATAAACAAATTTCCAAGTACAATTATCTTCACATTATTACATGATATATTTCCTATATATAGATAAGTACTCAAACTATTTATCATAATGTGATTTAAATTCAAAATCAAATTGAATTCAAATTCAGATAGCAAGTAAATGCTATAACAAAAAGTTAACATTTTGGAATTTCAGCAACAAGCCTTATTGCTTGAACACAAGTTCCTGTTTACGATGACATCATCTATCCTTTTTTTTTTTATCTCCAAATAGCTTGTTGAGTATTCAATTTATGACCTTATTTAATCTTTAATTCTTAATAATCATTAATTTAGACTTGTTGACGCGTGTTTTTATGCCCCCGCCTAACCCGATGAGGACACGAGGACGCGGAATAAGGAATCAGGGTCAACCGGAAGTCTTTAAACCAAGAATTGATTTAAACCAATTCAAGGAAGTCTGATCTGCACTAGGGTTGTGTCATGCAGCTATAAGGTGCGTGACGGCACTAATAGTTGCGTTATGCAACTCTAACCAGGATGACGTCACCTTGAAAAGCCCACATAACGGTTTTGCTTTTTGTGTGGATACGTGGCAACGGTCCAAAAAGTGAGCTGCGTCACGTAGCTCTCGGGTCCGTCACGCAACTGTTAGTTGCGTGACGCAGCTATATTCTGTTGCCCTACCCATATAAATACTGCACTTTTATCTTTTAAAAGGGACTTTTTTGAGAAAACTTGAAAGAATTCTTAAGAGAGTATAGCAAACAGCTGCGGCTAGGTTTTCTACAAGAACTCCATTGAGTTATCTTGAAGAAAAACGACCTTAGAGATTAAATAGATTGAAAAACAAAAAAATTACACAAAAAGAGAAACAGAGAGAAAAGAAAAGAAAAAAAAAGAGGTTTTTGTTGAAACTTGGTAAAAAGGACTTCTGGGATCTTGAAACTTTCCTCCCAAGACGTTCAAATCGTGTGCGATCCTCAAATCTGAGGGTTAGGTAAACATCTAAACTCTTCTTAGCATTTTCTTAGTCATTAATTTGTTAAATATCTATTTTGTTGATATTTGGATAGTTTGATATTGATTAAATAGCATTTTGCCCATTATTGAATGTTTCTGAATAATATTTAAACAAGTTTTGATAAAAAGAAAGCGTAAAAAAGGTAGTTTGAAAGGTAGTTATGGACCAGAGCAGTTGCGTCACGCAGCTACAAGTTGCATGACGGAACTGTTCATGTCCAAAATATGTTGACATTACCCTGACTAGTTGCGTGACGCAGCTGTTCGTGTTTATAATTTTTATCTTGTTTTTATTTTCTTATTTAATATTATGATTTAAATAAACGATTGATGAACCTGAAAGTTTTGCCAAAGTCACGAACAGCTGCGTCACGCAGCTATGAGCTCCGTCACGCGACTGTTCTTCCATAGAACAGCTGCGTGACGTGACTGTTCTAGGATTCCAAAATAATTTCATTTTTTTTATTTCATTTTATTTTGTGTAATTAAATAAATGTTCTATTTCTTTTTATAATTCAAGAAATAACCAATAATGGGCAGATTATGGTTTAATAAAATCAAATAGATTAATATTTTATTACGTATGATTTCGGGTTGTTAGGGTTTATCGAATTTAAATTGGGTAGAATGTATTTTTAGGTTTGGTTTGTGGCCCACCTTTAACCATAAGGCAAAAGCGGGTCTTTTAATTATTTTAATTAATTGCTATGGGTTGAATGATTGATGTGGTTTAAATGATTATGAATGCAATGAATGAATTTATTTGGGACGATTAAATAATTTTCCACATAGGAACTTGGTTCGATTTACTCGGGTTGGGTTTGTATAAATAAATTGACTTTTCTAAATTAATATAAATTAGAAATTGTAGGTTAAAAGATGCCAGTTTTCTAGGCGTTAGCTTCCAACGGGCTGACGTACCCAATTCCCTTATCCAAATCGCACTTGGTGCGCCTGACCAGTCTTTTAAAATAATTGGCCTTTAAATAAAATTGGGTTTAAAATGAAGTCAATTTTAATTGGAAACGGTCCCATTGCTGAAAAAATGGGTGGTGACTCAAAATGTTTTATAAGACCGATTTATCGGCATCGCGTTCCTAAAAGGTTTTGTCACCATCTAATAAAGATCACCATTTCCAACACTTAAATCAAAATGAAAATCGAGCGTTTTCCGGATCGCTCGGGGGCGGTTGGCAAAAACAGATTGGCGACTTCACTGGGGATCTGCATCCACTAATCCCCGGTTACTTTTTTAATAACTAAGTGGTTGCAATTAGGAATTGACTCTAAAGCCTACATTTTTCAAAAAAAAAAATTGGTTAGAATTTTTTTGAAGCATACCATATTTGAAGGGGACAACGACTCGCGATCCCATTTGTCTGAATTCCTCCGGGTCTCCCAAATGAACCGATACAATGAGGAAGATGTCTTACAGGCATTTCCTCAAACAGTACACATAAGTTACCGGAGATGGTATGATGGCTTGGATTCGAAGACAAAGGAATTGGGTTAAGCTACAGACCGCTTTCCTTAAGCACTTCAAGACGGATGACAGTGATGAGTTCGGCCTACGTGACTTGGAGAGCTTGAGATTATTACAGGAGGTGGAGGACAAAACTGTTCATGGTCTAGACAAGGCCAAAGGACCAAGAACTGATTAGAATTTTCAATAGAAGTTTGTTACCTTTCTTCAAGGAGAGAATGCTGGCCCAACCTCTCACTGATTTTGCTCTAGTTCAAAGGGCTGGGTTGAACATCGAAGAGCTGTATAAGGATGAGAAGAAGAAGAGTCGAGGGTTTGGTAACTACCGATCCTCCTACACTGATAGAAATGCCGGAAGTAGTACCCCGAACCAGTCAGGGAATAGTAACACGGTCGGAGCTGTCAATGAGAAAGTAAGAAGGGAGTTCACTGACTTGGGCAGACCTTTGAGCACGGTCATGAGATCCTGCATTAAGAACGAAGTGCTTTCCAAACTGCCAGTTAATCCAGCTAAACCTGTTCGAGGTACGTTTATGGATCGGAACTGCGATTACCACCAGTGTAAAGGGCATTCTACTGATGATTGTTTTAAGTTAAGGCACGACATTCAGGATCTGATAGACAGTGGAAAGATTACTAAACCTTCCGAGAGGAACAAGCCGAGCACAAAGAACAACCCATTGCCACAATACCAGTAAAACTATCCACCCCACAAGTCTCAATCGGGTGGATCGGTTAACGCAATCGGGAGTGGTCTGCCGGAAGAGCTAGTGTTGGCAGAGGCTGAATGGGAGGAAAGGATGTGTGCCATGCTGAACATCTGGGATGATTGCAGCAGTGAGGAGGAAGAAGAGAAGAAGCCTGTGAAGATTGAAATTGAGAAAAGCATCACAGTTAAGGTGGGTGAAGTACCAGAAAGTGAAGACGAGCAGATTCAGCTCGCGATTTAGAAAAGTTTGGCCGATTAGGAAGATCAATGGTACTATAGCAGTGAGGAGGATGTAAATGAAGTGGGCATCCAGTTAGTAGAAGGCACGCAATTCATGGTGGGTATGGTTCAAACAGGCAGTGGCACTGAATGGTCACAGAAGATACCTGAATTTGAAGATTTCCTGGGGATTAGGGATGAAGCTTCCAGAATGGTGCAAGAGCAGAAGGCTAAGGCAAGGATCCTCCAGTCAGTACTAGTAGCTGAAGATGCTGAAGAAGCAGAGGGGAAGGTGATGAAGATGGCAGAGCATGGAGAGGAGAAAGCAAAAGTTGCCCCAGAAGCAAAAGAAGTACCAGATGCTGATGAAGTGATTCAAGCAATAAAAGACAGTTGTGATGAATGTATTGAACATGCTATTAATCCTGTCTTTTGTTTTTCTGATTATTGTTTTGAGAACAATTTGGATGGTTTCCCTTTATTATTTCAATCAATGGAAGTGAATTTTGACTATTTGTTTTCTTGTTTTCCTGATTGTCACGTTCATGGCATTAATTATACCACGCGCATATTTGACATAAAAGCATTGCATCATTTTGCATTTAACCTAAGCACCACCGAAGATCCTAGAATAATCGAAATCGGATCGGACTTTAAGCCTGAACTTAGACAAGATCTCTAAGAATGTCTTAAGAGAAATTCAGAGGTATTTGCCTGGAGCTATGCTGACATGCCAGGAATCGACAGATCAATCGCAGAACACTTCATTCCTACTGACTCTAGTATTAAGCCAGTGAAGCAGAAGAGGAGGCAGGTCAGACCAGAGTGGCAGGACAAGATCAAGGCTGAGGTCCAGAAACAGTTAGATGCCGGATTCTTAGAAGTAGTACATTATCCAGAGTGGCTGGCCAATATAGTCCCTGTGTTGAAGAAAGATGGGAGGATAAGGGTTTGTGTTGACTATAGGGACCTAAACAAAGCCTCGCCCAAAGATAACTTTCCACTTCCGCACATAGATGTTTTGATTGACGATGCTGCCGGAATGGGATGTTATTCTATCATGGACGGGTTCTCCGGATACAACCAAATATTGATGGCCTTAGTTGACAAGCACAAGACTGCTTTCACCACTGACTTTGGGACTTTTTGCTATAGAGTGATGCCATTTAGACTAAAGAACGCCGGGGCGACATATCAAAGAATGGCTACAACATTATTTCATGATATGATCCATAAAGGATTGGAAGTATATTTGGATGATATGGTGGTCATGACAAGAACACAGGAAGAGCACACGGAGATGCTGGAAAGGTTCTTTGCACGGGTTAAGCAGTACAACTTAAGACTCAATCCCAAAAAGTGCGTATTCGGAGTAACAAAAGGGAAGTTGTTAGGTTTTGTTGTAGGACCTAACGGGATTGAGGTTGACCCCGACAAAATAAAAGCCATTCAGGATATGGAACCACAAAAAACAGAACGTCAGGTGAGAAGCTTCTTCGGTAAAATTCAGTATATCAGCAGGTTTATTTCTAGGCTATCCATCACTTGTGCTCCGATTTTCAAGCTACTTAAGAAGAATCAGCCAGTTAAATGGAATGAGGATTGCCAGAAAGCCTTTGATCACATAAAGAGATATTTGATGAATCCACCAGTGCTGAGTTTGCCTAAACCAGGAGAACCTCTGATCCTGTATTTATCTACAGAGGATGTAGGAGTGGGGGCAATGTTGTTACAGCTGGACGCTGCCGGAGTAGAAAAGGCCATCTATTACATCAGCAAGAAACTACTGCCTATCGAGGAGAAGTACAATTTGGTAGAGAAAACGTGTATGGCAGTAGTATGGTCGATAAAGAAATTGAGGCCTTACTTTGATTCTTTCAGGGTCACTTTCGTTTCCAAAATTGATCCTATGAAGTATCTGCAGAGAACGCCTACTCTAGAAGGACGGCTATCCAAATGGCTAATTCAGATGTCTAGTGTGGATGCAGAGTTTGTCACGAAGAAGACGGTCAAATGACGAGTTGTGGCAGAGTTCCTGGCAGAGAATCTCGTTGTAGATGACGAATCATGGGAATTGGAATTCCCTGATGAACACTTGTTGTGTGTTGAAACAGGGGCTTGGAAATTGTACTTTGATGGATCAGCCAACAGAAATGGAGCCAGAGCCGGTATTGTAATAGAAGCACCTAATGGCGAGGTCACAACAATGTGCAAAAGATTATTGTTTCCGGTCACCTACAATATGGCTGAATATGAAGCATGCATTATGGGAATGGAGGCTCTTCTTGCATCAGGTGCTAAGGAAGTCGAGGTGATAGGAGATTCGTTGTTGGTTATCGAACATGCCAACAAGAGATGGAAAGTGGAAGAAGAAAGGTTGAAGCCTTATGTCGAGTACTTGTTGAAGAAGGCAGCACTCTTTGATAAGATCACCTTCACTCACATAGGAAGAATCTATAACAGAATTCCGGATGCCTTGGCAAACTTAGCATCGGCTTGGTAGGACTTAAGTAAAGTTTCGAAGAAGCTATTCATCATTACCGCAGCCAATATCCCGTGTTATGAAGAACATTTTGTGAACCAGATTGAATCAGAGGAAGAACCTTGGTTTATAGATATTCTGAGGTACATGAAAGACGGAACCTTTTCCGATGATGCGACAAGAGAAGACCGTTCAGTACTTAGAAAAATGGCTTTGAATTATGTCCTGGCTGATGGTGAACTCTATAGGAGAGCTTGGGACGGGGTGCTGCTAAGATGCGTAAATAAGAAGGAAGGGGAAGAAATAATGAAGAAAATCCATGAGGGCATCTGCGGTACTCATTTGAGCGGCATGAGTTTGGCCAGAAAAATCATGCGGTAGGGTTATTTTTTGATGCAGATGGAAGGTGACTGTGTTAATTATGTACATCATTGTAAAGCCTGTCAATACCATGATAATAAAAGTCATTTGCCTGCTGTTGAACTCCATCCGACAGCTCCTTCTTGGCCTTTTTCCGCGTGGGGTATAGATATTATCAGCAAGATCACGCCAGCAGCATCGAACGGTCTTCAGTATATTTTGGTTGCATTGGATTACTTTTCTAGGTGGATCGAGGCTCAATCCTACAAAACTTTGACCGCTAAGAATGTGGCTAGGTTCATTGAACAGAACATTTTCTGTCGCTATGGCGTTCCCCATCACATAGTTACAGACAATGGTTCTCATTTTCAAGCAGATGTTGGTCAATTGCTATATAGGTATAAGGTTGAGCATCACCATTCTTCTCCTTATCGCCCTCAAGCTAATAGTGCAGTCGAATAAGGAGATTAAAAGAATCCTGTCCAAAATGTGCGAAAAGTATAGAAGTTGGGCTGAGAAACTTCCTTTCGCACTCTAGGGGCATCGCACTACCTTCAAATCAGTGAATGGAGCTTCTCCCTTTGAGCTGGTATATGGGATGGAGGTAGTGTTACCTGTAGAGCTCGAAAAGAAGTCTCTCAGAGTTCTTGTAGAAGCTGGTCTGACCGAGGAAGAATGGGTCAAGAAAATGTAATCATTTTGCATAAGTGGACTACAAATGCTGCATAGACTAACCTGCCCTTCGTTAGGGTATTATTTTGCTATGTTTTGTTTTGCAGGGTACCTTGACATAAATTGAGTGTTCTTTCTTTAAGAATACTTGATGAGGGGAAATTTGAACTTAATTGACAAATTTGACTAAAACATTTAAATTTGTTGGTTTATTTGCACGATTGAGAATCCTTTTCTCCATTGCATAAAAAATGAATTTCAAATGAATTTCTTCTCTCTCTATTCAAACTTCTGAGTCTGGATAGCAAGTAGCGCTGATCGGCAGGTCTCATTGATTATGTCGACGGACAGCCAAAGCGTCCTCCCTGTTACCGCAAACCGCCCCTAATCCTTTTGGGGGTGGCCCATGAGTATGCGTACCGTTGGACCCACGCGAAACTCTTTGTTTCACATGTGGTTAGGTATATCCATACTCAAGGTTCAAGGGTCCCTTATAAGCCGATTCTCTATTTGAGTCATAGCCTATAGGACCTATCCTTTAGGACTATATGCATCCAATGATGTGAACCATACCATTAAATAGATTATGACGTGTTGTTATGTGCATTCACGACATATCATAAACATGGGGTAAACACAAAGAGAGCATGAAACACTCTTCTCATTCATGCACAGTTGGACAAAGAGTCGGTCCATCTCACATCAGTTACCCTGATACACCAACCACCGTACTTAATCCAGCTACCCTTATCCTTACAGGTGCCCACGATCCAAGTGCCCACATCTGTGCCAGCCACACCTACAGTACTATCACCAGCTTCACCAGTTCACCAGCTACACCAGCTTCACCTGCAACTCCTACAACTTTATCTGCACCAATGGCATCACTTGCTGATATCCAAACCCTCATTGAACAACTAGAGGCTAGAATGGAGGCTAGAATGAATGAAGCACTGGCTGCCCAAAGGACCGCCCTGATAGCTGAACTGGGTAATGGGAATGGTAATGGAAATGGGACTTCCGCTGGGGGAAGTGGACCTGCTGCCTCCAATCAGGGTACTGCTGCTGAACCTACAAACCCTGCCCTAAACCTGGATGATATGCCCTCTAAAACTGCCTCTGAGCTGGAAGCTCAGAGAATGAGAGAAAAACTAGAGCTCTTAGAAAGGTCCATCACTGCTCTCAAAACCCACAAGGAGGTGGTGGACATGGACTCTTTGTCCTTGTTCCCCGAGGCAAGACTGCCAACCAAGTTCAAGATGCCCAACATGGACAAATTCGATGGAACCACTTGTCCTAAAACTCACCTGAAGATGTATGTGGGTGCCCTTAACCCGTTTGGATTGAGCAGCGAGCTCCTTGCTCAGTTGTTCCAGCAATCACTCACTGGCGCTGCTTTGAGATGGTTTGTCAGTTTAGACCGGTCCAAAATGAAAACTTGGGAAGACATCTGCAATGCATTCAATTCCCAATACCATTATAATATGGAGGTGGATGTTACTCGAAGGGAGCTAGAAACCACTAAGCAAAAAAATAATGAGCCCTTTTCCTCGTTCCTTACGAGGTGGAGAGCCAAGGCCGCCCAAATGATTAATCGACCCTCTGAGCAAGAACAGGTAGACATAATCATTAAGAACTTGCAGCCCATTTACCAACACCAACTACAAACCCAGTACCTACCAACGTTTCAGTCGCTCATTGCCACTGCTACGAAAGTAGAAGATCTGATTCAAATGGGGCAACTGAAAGAAGACTCAGGAACCTCAAAGTACAAGAAACCTAGCCAAGCTAGCAAGGTCCACGAAGTGGCTAGCATCACCCCCACGAATCCTTTACGTGTGGGAAACATGAGAAATAATAATCAATCATCCAGAAGAACCTATACTGATCTCGGGATGCCAATCCTAGTGGTATTCCGAGAGGCCGTCAAGGCCAACTACATAAAGCCTTTGGAAGCAAGGCCACCACCGAATCCGTTGCCAAGGAATTACAGGGCTGATGAATACTGTGAGTATCATCAGGGGCATGGGCACAAGACTGAAGCGTGCTGGACGCTTAAGAACCGCATCCAGGACCTGGTAGATAACGGTTCAATTATCCCGAGGAGTAAGCCGAACGTTAATACCAACCCCTTACCAAATCATGGGATAAATGCTATCATGGCTGACCAGGAACTGATCGATCCTTTCGAACTGTTCCTAGAGATGAATAATATCTGTGTCTTGGATCTGAATGACTTAACCGATGAACTTGATGCTATAACCAGGATTAGGAGACAATATGAGCCACTAGTCTTGGATAAAATCCAAAACAAGCCTTACCAGAAGGCAGAGGAGCTAAAGGAAGACCCAGTACTGACACAGTTAAAAAAGACACAAGCTAGGGTATCAATCTGGGAACTTCTAGCAGCATCCTTTCCTCATCGCCAAGCTCTTTGCAAGGCCTTGAGTCAACTTCAGACATCGGTGGAAGTTAGCCCAGAAGTGCTAGTGTCCACCCTCACCCAATCATCTAAAACACGAAGCATCGGTTTCTCTGATGACGATTTGCCCAAGGAGGGAGGCAGTCATAACAATGCTCTTTATGTCACTGTTCAGACTCGAGACAAAACCGTGCCCATGGTTCTCATTGATAATGGGTCGGCGCTGAACGTCTGCCCACTGAGAGTAGCCAGCTGTCTAGGGTTGGAAGAAACTGACTTCACTCCCTCGGACCAGATAGTGAAGGCCTATGACAGCACCCGGAGGGAAGTATTGGGGGTTGCTACGCTAAAGTTAACAGTTGGGCCAGCTGTGATGGAAGTCCCCTTCCAGGTAATTGATGTACCGACTAGCTTCAACCTGCTTCTAGGCCGACCATGGATACACCACACTAAGGCAATACCCTCATCCTTGCACCAAAAGGTCAAGTTTGCATATGAGGACAAAGTTATCACCATTCAGGGGGATGACTACAGTCAGCTCAAAAAGCCAAAGGGCCAGCCTCTCTTTGAGGTCAACCCTGAGACTGCCAACCTACCCCTCTCGGGATTTCAGTATGAAACTGTGCAGTTCATAGAAGGAAAGACTGCAAACTCTCGAAGTCTCTTTGATTTCGGGACGGTGCAAATAAACTGCATAGTGCCCTTGATGCTTAAGATGTCCTATCTGCCAGGAATGGTTATGGCCAGATCCGGGAAAACATACCCCAAACTGCAAGCCTGGGAGTGTCTAGTGAATGAGGGAACCTTCGGACTAGGCTATGAGCCCACTAATGAAGACCGTGCCAAGAGAACTAGAAGGGGAAGGAAAGAGAGTGTACAGATACGGCCTTACTTTCTGACTTTGAACAGTTATTTCTGTAAATTGGGAGAAGCAGTTCCTTACTGTGGCTTCCGAGAACCCTTTTGCTGCCCAACCGCTAAGAAGATGCTGCCTGGGTTGGAGATATTCTCAGATGTCTGGGGCAACAGGCCCGAAACAGTAACTGAACTGGAAGCAGAAGACTTCATGCAACCTAGTCTCTTTGACGAAGTTGCGGTTATCACAAGAAATGATGGGAACCGAGACCTGCTAGATCTGATCAAGCCGAATGAAGGGCCCCTCACCAACTGGTACAGCGAGGAGGAGCGCATTGCTCATAAACCCCCTCCCGAGTCAAGCCTAGTACCAGAGTCTGTAATCGAGTCCTGTACTGAGTCCGAGTCTGACCCCGAGTCTGAAACCGAGTCAGAGTCTAGTTCCAGTTTCGAGTCATCTGCATCGGATCTAGAAGATCCAGATCTCAAATTTGATGTATTTTTTGAAGACGATTCCGTCATAATTAATAAAGGATTGCAAATTCTTGATTACCCTGCGTGTCTATCTTTCCAAGCATTTCCAAGCAAAAATAATCAAATAAATGAAATAAAAAATGAAAAGGAAAAAATAGTAATTGGCAAGGAAGAAAATGAACATACATACATTGCATCTGATTGCATGAATAGGGAACAGGTCAGTGAATGTTTGAAGAAATTTGCTGATTGCTTCATGTGGAAAGCAAGTGACATCACCGAAATTGACCCAGCAATAGTGGTGCACAAGATTCCAGTGTATCCAGAGGCTAATCCAGTGAAACAGAAGCTAAGAAGGCTGAAAACAGAATGGTCCTTGAAAATCAAGGAGGAAGTTGCCAAGCAGCTGGAGAACAAGTTCATAGAACCTATTGCCTACCCGACGTGGTTAGCGAACATCGTGCCGGTGCCGAAGAAGGATGGAAAAGTGCGAATGTGTGTGGACTACCGTGATTTGAATAAAGCATGTCCGAAGGACGATTTCCCTCTACCGCACATCGACTTCTTAGTGGACCGAATGGCTGGACACGAGATGGTCTCCTTGACTGATCTTGCTGTCGGTTATAATCAAATAATGATGCATGAGCCAGACAAAGAGAAAACGGCGTTCACCACGGAGTGGGGAACTTACTGCTACAGGGTCATGCCTTTTGGGCTCAAAAATGCCGGGGCAACCTATCAACGAATGACGACAACCATCTTCCATGACATGATTCACAAAGAAGTAGAAGTATATGTGGACGATATGGTTGTCAAATCAAAAACAGCTGAAGAACATACGACAGCGCTTGAGAAGTTCTTCCTTAGACTTCGAAAGTACAATTTAAAGCTCAATCCGGCAAAATGTCTGTTTGGAGCTACATCCGGAGTATTTCTGGGGCATATGGTCAGTCGGAAGGGCATAGAGATCGACCCTTCAAAAGCCAAGGCCATTCTGGAAAGGCCAGCACCAAGGACGGAAAAAAAAGTTCGGGCTTTCCTGGGAAGGCTACAGTACATCAGCCGGTTCATCAATCAATTGGCCGATACTTGTGGTCCGATTTTCAAACTACTCAGGAAAGGAGTAGCAGTCAAATGGAATGAGGATTGTCAGAAAGCTTTCGACCAAGTCAAGCAATATCTGCTATCCCCGCCAGTGTTACAGCCACCAAGGCTAGGAAAGCCTTTGTTATTGTACCTATCAGTGACAGAAGAAGCGATGGGTGTGATGCTAGCTCAACAAGCTGAAGATACGAGGGTAGAAAACGCCGTGTATTACCTTAGCAAGAGGATGCTGGAATATGACCTAAAATACAATAAGATAGAGAAGTTGTGCCTGGCTCTAGTTTGGGCCTGTACGAAGCTGCAGCACTACCTCTCGTCTTACACTACATATGTGATTTCTGAATCGAACCCCTTGAAATTCCTTATGGAGAGGCCGGTTCTTGACTGTAAAATGGCTAAGTGGGTGTCGGTGCTCGCAGCCTATGACTTAAAATTTATACAACGAAAGGCAGTGAAAGGCGGAGCCTTGGCTGATCAATTAGCAGAATTGCCGGTTGAAGACCAAATGCCGGAAGTAGAATTTCCTGATGAAGACTTGTTGAGCGTGGAAAGTGAGGTCTGGGAGATGTACTTCGATGGAGCTTCAAACTACCATGGAAACGGGGTTGGAGTCGTATTCAAAACTCCTTGTGGAGAATACGTCCCAATCGCAGTCAAACTAGATTTCGATTGTACCAACAACGAAGCCGAGTATGAAGCTTGCATCAAGGGGTTAGAAGCGGCCCTAGAAAAAGAAATAAAAATCCTTAAGGTTTTTGGGGATTCCAACCTGATAGTCTCTCAAGCTCTAAGGAAATGGAAAATTAAGGAAGAGCGTTTGGTTCCTTACCTGCAACGTTTGGACGAATTGGCCCAACAGTTTGAGGAACTATCTTTTCACTACCTGCCGCGCGCTAAAAATCAGTTTGCAGATGCTTTAGCAACCTTAGCTTCCATGGTTAATGTAGGGGGAGATCAAGTCATTCGACCTCTGACGGTTCGGCTGCAGAAACAGCCAGCGCATGTCATGAACCTAGTCGATGACAAGCCGTGGTTTTGGGATATACAGAATTATCTTCAGAATGAAGTCTACCCGGAGGGATCCAACAAGACTGATCAACGGACATTGAGACAGTTAGCATCTGGATATTTCCTTACTGGGGGAGCCCTGTATAAAAGGAGTTGGAATGGTCTGCACCTAAGGTGCGTTGATGAAGGAGAAGCTCAAAACATCATGAATTCCCTACATAATGGGGAGTTCGGTCCACATATGCATGGGATAGTCTTGGCTTGAAAAGTCATGAACCTAGGTTATTATTGGTCAACCATGAATGCAGATTGCGTGAGGCATGCGCAGAAATGCCATGAATGTCAAATTTTTGCTAAACTACAAAAGCGGCCTCCAGTCAATCTGAATCCCATTACTTCACCATGGCCTTTCGCAACTTGGGGTATAGACGTGATCGGAAAGATCCATCCAAAGGCTTCCAATGGCCATCAATTCATCCTGGTCGCTGTTGATTATTTTACTAAGTGGATTGAGGCGGTTTCTTATTCCGTTTTGAATGCCAAGAAGGCAGCACAGTTCGTTCGTACCAACATGCTTTGTCGGTATGGGACACCATTTGAGATCATCACGAATAGCGGATCTCACTTTCAAAGTGAATTTTCGGACCTACTGAAGCAAAAGAAGATTCAGCATCACAAGTCTTCACCCTATCGCCCACAGACAAATGGGGCCGTAGAGGCTGCAAACAAGGCTATAAAGGTCATTTTGCAGAAGACAGTTCAAAAGCATAGAGCTTGGCACGAACAATTGCCAAATGCCCTGTGGGGATACAGGACTTCAATCAGAACACCTACTGGGGCAACCCCGTACTCCCTAGTATATGGAATGGAAGCAGTGTTGCCTATTGAGCTGGAAGTTCAGTCGGCAAGGATTATCCGGGAAAGCCAGATCAGCGAAGCAAGTTGGGCTGAGAATTATCATTTGCAACTCTTGGGTATGGATGAAAAGCGATTGCGAGCAATCCACCAAACTCGAGTTTATCAAAGAAGAATGGCGCGGCATTTCAATAAGAAGGTCAAACACCGGAAACTGGAAGAAGGTTGTTTGGTTCTGAAGGAGATTAGACAAACCGTCATAGATCCACGTGGGAAGTTTCGTCCTCATTGGGCTGGACCCTATGTGTTAAAGAAGATATTGTCGGGCGGAGCCGTTATTTTGACTGATTTGGATGGCTTGGAATTTACTAATCCATGTAATTTAGATCAGTTAAAAAGATATTTTGTGTAATTGTAATCATTGCATAATGTAAGATTGAACTACATTAGACCTGATTCTCTTTGAAAAAAAAAAGGAAATTATATATCAGAGATATGTAGGCAGCCCTCTTTGGGCGCGGTCTAAACATTTCATAATTTCGTTCTTCTTTACCAAATAAAAAAAAAAGAAAAAAAAGAGAAAAAAAAACCGCTAAGTCGAAAACCCGAATGGGCGGCTTAGGCAAAAGTCGGAGCCCGCTAAGCTGAAAACCCAAAAAGGGCGGCTTAGACAAAAATGGGTAAGCTCGCTAAGTTGAAAACCCGAAAGGGCAGCTTAGGCAAAAATTAGAGCTTGAAATAAATAAAGTTGGAAAATGCTTGGAAAGCTAAATGATTTTCTCAATTCAAGCTAAAAAGTCAAATCGCATTCCAATAGCAGCCCAAAGTCAGGCGGAAAGCAAAAGAGTCCAAACGAATAATGAAGTCTAAATCCAAATCCAAAGCAAAAAAAAAAATACATCCAAAGGAAAAAAATTCCAAAAGCCAAATAAAAGTCAAAAAAAAAAAAAAGAGAACTACATCCAAAATCCAAAAGCCTATAGGAGCCTAGGTGTCCCGTCTCCTCCGTGGAGCAACATCCTCCTAGTCACCCCTAGCTGTTGAACTTTGTCCAGCCTCGCCTGTCCGAGGAGCCAGCACAATCTCCTCACCAGTCCCAATCTCATCAGCCTGAACCCAACCTTCGAGTGCACTCAGCAGTGCGGTTCTCCTTGGTCTCTCAATTGGCCAGACATTGGCAATGAACCAGGCTCGATACTCAGGAGAAGTCTGAATACTGGCAGGATTAGGCAAGGGCCTAACCATATGGTGATCTCTAACCCAAGCCCTAAGGATGGCTCGGGTAACACCCGGGGTAATGGCTGAATCAGCAGGAAAGTCATCCGTAATCGGAATAGTCTGATCTATCCCCATCTGTCTCAAGACGCGCGAAGCACAGTACCAAGTACAATGTTTAAGGCCCAGAAGGTAAACCCGGGTGTGATGAAAGCTAACCTGGATAAAACGGTTGATGTTGTACCAAGAGATGAACCACAGTATCTCATTCGGACCCAACTCAATCAACCATGAAGTCCATGCATTAGTAGTGGGATGCGAAATTAAGATCCTCCGTATGCGATACTGAGATGGGTTATAAGGAAGGGAAGTAGGAGCAGTAACCACTTGAAGGTGATCCTTCAGCCAAACCTGAGTAATGGATCCTTTCTATTACAAGGGAATGATTTAAAAAGAAAGAAAAAAATGAGGAGAGATAATAAGGAGAAATACCTGGAGAATAATGGGAGAAACTGTCCAGTCATCAAACCCTAAAGCAGCCCTGTCAAGGCTCCTAATGGTTTCTGCCAGCATAATGCCGCCAATACAACCCATATCCTCCATTTGTAGAACCATGGGGCAAAGACGCAAATCCCCAAAGCCTGGGTCCCGGTTAAATAAGAAGCCAGCCAATAAACAGAAAACCAAGGCCCGCATCCTCAGCCTCATCCGGTTTGGCTCATCTGGGCAAGCCTCTGAGAATTCATCAATCAGAGGCAGCAGAATTGCTTTTTGGTCATCAACGATCATAACTTTAGCTTGGGGTCGGCTAAACTGAAACAGGGTCTCAAATGACCTAACATACCGAATTTTTACCTCATGCTTGACCAAAGGGGCATTGGGGTCACACCCTATAATGGCACAAAACTCCTCAAAGAGAGAGCACATTTCCTCCATCATCGCCCCAAACCGGAAAACATGGGCCTCAGGATCCCAAAGTCTAATACAGGCCCTTAAGAAAATCCAGTCAATTACTACACCCCTAAGGGTAATAACAGGAGAAAGACCATACCTCCCCAAATTGATCCTTTCAACTTTGGAGAGACTCCTAGTCCAGCTGTGCATGCTATGATTGTAGAAGGGATTCATGTCCTTTTATTTGTTTTATTTATTATTTATTATTTATTGTTTTTTGAAAAAATAATAATAATAATAATAATGGTAAAAAAAAATAAAAAAAAATATAAGGAAGAGAAAGAGAGAAGAAACTGACCAGATTTTGGTGGCTTGAAGAAAAAAGAGAGGAGTAAATAAGAGACCGACAGCAGAGGGCCTTTAAATAGAGGGAGGGCGCGCCCGCCGGAGCAAAAAAAAAAAAATTTTAGGGTGTCCTTTTTAGTTTAGTTTTTTTAAAAAAAAAAAAATTTTTAGGGTGTCCTTTTTAGTTTTAGTTTTTTTTAAAAAAATTTTTAGGGTGTCCTTTTTAGTTTTAGGTTTTTTTAAAAAAATTTTAGGGTGTCCTTTTTAGTTTTAGTTTTTTTTAAAAAAAAAAAAATTTTAGGGTGTCCTTTTTAGTTTTAGTTTTTTTAAAAAAAGAAATTTTAGGGTGTCCTTTTTAGTTTTAATTTTAAAAAAAGAAAAGAAGAAGAAGAAGAAGAATGTTGGTTTTAGAATAAAACCTTATGTTCTCTCAAATTTGATAATCATGCATGTATTTTGTCAGTACTAATCAAGTGCAGGTACAAATAAAGTTCGGTACAGAAATATAGCCCGAGTTCAGAAAAGCAGTCAAGTTTCAGTACAGAAAATACAGTAGAAGAAAAAAAACAAAGGAAAGCGGGGAAATCTAACAGCTATCAGTGGCGGGGCCTGCTCCCCCTCTCATCGTCAAAGGCTGTCTGAGTCCAGGCCGCAGCTAGTTCCTGCTGCATCCCGAGGAACAACTCCATCATCTGATTGATCAACCCGACAGGAACCTGGAGATCATATAAACGAAAAACATAAGTCAATATTGAATCTCCTATGAATCCTTTTCGTGAGAGATTGTCAGGCTTTACCTCAGTGATGTCCTCAGAAGGAAGAACCGTGCGATCCACATCCTCTAGTGAGACCTCTCGAAAAGCCGGAGGACCATGGAGAACAAAGTAGGAAATACCATATGGAAGGCGTAGACTGGCAAGGTCTGGGTGAAGCGGCCGGGTAGCCTCCAAAATAGCTCGGGGAGCTCTGAAAGGACCTACCAACCGGCTCGGCCTAGCCTGCGATGGTCTCGCAGTCGGGGTAGAAGAGGTGGGATCAGTCATGGGCCTCCTCCTTGGAGTCCTAGTCGAGGGGCTCGAAGCCCGAGAAGAACGGGTGCCGAGCGGTCGAGAAGGAATCGGCTCTTGGAAATCATCAAAACGAGATCCGATGGGTGGCATCAAAGAAATCTCGCAGAACTCATCGTAATCTCCCCCCATGAGGAACTCCACATGGGGGATGCCCTCGGTATGAGCAGCTGTGAGTATCATCTGCTTACCCGCTCGCATGTCCTCGGGAGGGGTATAAGGGACAGAACGACAGCCTCTTATCTGAAAGTCCACTCTCTCACCCAAATAATATCGCCGCAGGATAGGGTGTGACAGGACCACTCTCCGCTGGGACAAGGTATCTGACCGCTGGAAATCAGGGTCAGCCTGAATCCAGCCCTGTAAGCGGGCAGCCATCGGCCCCACCTTGGCCTATAAAAGAAACAAATATGTTAGTAAATCCTTTTTATTTAACATATATAAGAGTCACTAATCATGTACCTGCTCCACCGGGCACGTATCAAAAAAAGCTCTCAGCTCCTTCAGCGACTTCTTATGCCGGACCGGATGAAGGTTTGATTTGTACCATCTCCAAGCCAGAGGCGCCAGCCCTGATTCAGGGTTAGGCTGGAGCAACTCTGGGCGAGTATAAGGAAAGTGCTCAAATGCCCAAGTCTGCAGAACAAAGGAGATCAAAAAAAAAGAAGAAAAAAAAAAAGAGAAAGGAGTACAGGAAGGGAGAATGTTCTTTACATTACCTCCCAGAAGTAGTAGGTCCCGCTAAGCTTGCCGTGGCCCGGCTCAAGTCACACATATCGTCATACATGCGGCTCAGAATAGCACCGGCCCAGTTATACTCCTCTAAATGGGCCAAGTTCTCCAAACTCTTTAAGATAGAAGGGTTAAACCTCTCTTTCCTGTTGGACCAGAAGGTCGAAGCAAACAACAGCAACAAGGTGAATCGGGCCACCTGAGTAGCCGTCAGCTCTCCCCGCCTGTATCTAGCATAAATGCCTGGGGCCTGGAGGGATAACCAACGTCTGGAGATACTCAGAGTAGGGGTAGCAGAGCCTGGCTCGACAGTCCGAGGCAGGTCTATCCCAATCAGCTCCACCATCCGGTCAGAGGAGATATCAACCCTCCAATCATCATACAGCTCGATCGGCCGAATGCCGAAAGGGATCCCGGAGATCACAGAAAAATCTGCAGGGGTCATTCTCAACTCGCCCCAAGAAAAGTGGAAAGTATTGGTAGTGTCCCACCACCTCTCAGCCAAAGCACACAATAGCTCCTTGTAGTTACTTCGACCCATCTCAAGATATCTCAGGTATCCCAGATAAGATGGATGGATAATCGCGCCAACCAGGTTATTTTGATCAAATAGTTCAAGCGAAACTCCAGCCACAGAACTCTCGGCTACATCCAATTTGATACGGGTATCCTAAAAGGTAAAACAACCTAAGAATTACTCCTCGGTTCTTTACTAAGGGTAATATCTTAGTTCCATTCTAATGTGCATACTAATAAAGAGGTAAGCAAAAGAAATTCCAAAATTCATAATTTGGCCTAAAGCCCAAAAGTTCACAATTTGGCCTAAGGCCCTAAAATCTACAGTTTTTCGGCCTAAGGCCCGGATAATAAAAATATGCAAAGGTGGAAAAGAACTCACCTGAGCATAGATGCCAGTCATGGAGGCGTGCGTGTCAGCGTCTGCCATTAGATCAACCTCGTCGAGAGAAATCCCCAGAGACCCGAGAAAATCCTCATCACTGCTAGGAGAAGCCATAGAGGAAGGAAGTCTTGTAACTTTGAAAGTTGAAAGGATTTGAGAGAACTCTTGTGTAGAGAGTTTAGAATGAGTGAATAGTGAGATTTCAAGCTATTTATAAGCAAATGGCCAAAACGTGGGTCTTCTGGACGCGTCTGTTTTTAGCCTCCAAAATTTGTGTTTCAGACAACCACCGACTCCCATAAATCATTTTTATGGTTGCCGGTGGGGGGCAACTGTGAACACCCAAATTTTGAGGCTCGAAGAGCCATTCTTTTCGGACTGCAAATAGCCCGGCCGGACCAAAGGCCATT
Organism: Jatropha curcas; assembly: GCF_041381405.1. Classification (NCBI taxonomy): domain Eukaryota; kingdom Viridiplantae; phylum Streptophyta; class Magnoliopsida; order Malpighiales; family Euphorbiaceae; genus Jatropha; species Jatropha curcas. The sequence goes on from NC_143155.1 coordinate 9,276,725, forward strand.
TTGGAAGTTCACCGAAAGTATGCCAATATGGTACTTGAAACGTCCGGGACGTCGCGAGGATCACGGATCCGAGCGCAGAATTTTTTTTTTTTTGGAGGTCCGGAGTGCCCGGAAAGGCCTCCGGCACTCCGGAGCAAAAAGATAGCAAGACCACCGACCACCGGCGGCCCAGCCGCCCGAGCCCCGCGGCCCCAGCCGCTCGAGTCGGCGGCCCGGTCCGGCGGCCCGGCCGCCGACCCCCTGCGGCCTGACCGCCGACAACCGGTGGCCCGGACGCCGGCCCCCTGCGGCCGGCCGCCGAGAGCCGGCGGCCCTGCCGCCGAGCCCAGCCGCCGAGCACGGCGGCCCGGCCGCCGAAACAGTCCGTCTTTGCCTATAAATAGTGGCCTCGGCACTCCGTTTTCGTCACTCAGTCTGTGTTGACGGACGCTCCTTCTCCCTACGCTCTTTGCGATTCTTTACTGCTTTCTTGCATTTTTTAATTTTAGTTTTATTTTATTGTTATGATACTTGGTCACTTAAAATTAAATTAAAATTAATTCCCTTAACGAGGAGCTTAACTTGGAGTTAAGAAGCGGTCGACGATTAAATCAGGTACATGAACTGAACTCTGCCTATTTAATTTTAGCACTTCATGCATGCTTCTTTTCTACTCCTAATAATTCTACAACTGCATAAATGCATCCATGTCATCATTAGGCAAACAAATTGCCTCAATTAAATAAATTTAGGCTAAATGCCCGGTTAATTAATAATCGTGGTATTAAAGCCTAAATCCGACAATATTGGCTTAAAATACCTAGTTAATTAATAGCTATGGTGTAATCGCCTTTATTTCAAACAAATCCGGCTTAAGTCCAATTAATTAATAATTGTGGCTAAAAGCCTTAATCAATCACGTTTTGGCAACCAATTGCCTACAATTAAATCAATTTTTTTGGCAAAATGCCTAAAATTAATCAACTTATTTTGGCTAAAAGCCTTAAATCAATCATTTTGGCGACAATCGCCCAATCAACATCTTTTTGGCAAATAAATTGCCTAAATCAACACTTTTGGCTAGAAGCCTTCAAGTCTACACATTTTTGGCTAAAAGCCTTTAAATAAACCAATCTTTTGGAAAACAAATTGCCTAAATCACAAAACTCTTTGGCTAAAAGCCTTAATCCATTTTTGGCAACAATAAGCCCAATCAAACACTTCTTTTGGCAACAATAAGCCCAATCAACA
>NC_143155.1:9277977-9357885 GCF_041381405.1 Jatropha curcas
TGCTACTTCGTGGACTTTGCTAACTTGACTAGGTTTTTTGTATTTTGAGGTCCCCGATTCTTCTTTTAGTTGCCCCATTTGAAGTAAATCCTCTACCTTTGTAGCAGTGGCAATGGGTGGCTGAAATGAGGATAGGTACTGGGTTTGCAATTGTTGTTGGTAGACAGGCAAGTAGGTTTTTTATAATGAGGTCTACCTGTTCTTGTTCTGAAGGCCGATTGATCATTTGGGCGACCTTGGCCCTTTTCCTCGTAAGGAACGAGGGAAAGGGTTCATTGTTTTTCTGTTTGGTGGTTTCTAGCTTTTCTCTCATTCTCTGAGCTTTCAGCTCAGAAGCAGTTTTGGAGGTCATTTCATCCAAGTTAGGATTTGAAGACGTAGGCGCAGAGCCAGGTCCTTGGTTGGGGGCAGCAGGACCACTCCCCTCAGCAGAAGCCCTACTTCCATTACCACCACTCAATTCAGCTAATAGGGCGGTTCTTTGGGCAGCCAATGCCTCATTCATCCTAGCCTGTATTCTGGCTTCCATTTGTTCCATGAGAGTTTGGATGTCAGCTAGTGATGCCATTGGTGTAGTTGAGGTTGGTGATAGCACTGTAGGTGTATCTGGTACTATTGTGGTCGCTTGCACAGGGGGTACCTGGAAGTGTAAGGGTAATCACATTAGGGTATAGTGGGCGGTATTGTGTGTCAGAGTAACTGATATGAGGTAGACTGACTCTTTGTCCAACTGTGCATGACTGACAAACAGAAGGATATTTTTGTGTCCTTCCACTCTCTTCTCTCTCTTTTTTTTTTATTAATGCTTATGGTATGTCGTGAATGCGCACAACAACATGTCATAATTTATTTTAATGAGATGATTCGTACCATTGGGTGCATATAGTCCTAAAGGATAGGTTCTATAGGCTATGACACAAATAGAGAATCGGCTTATTAAGGGACCCTTGAACCTTGAGCATGGATATACCTAACCACATGTGAAACAAAGAGTTTCGCGTGGGTCCAACGGTACGCATACTCATGTGCCACCCCTAAAAGGATTAGGGATGGTTTGCGGTAACAGGGAGGACGCTTTGGCTGTCCGTCGACATAATCAAAGAGACCTGCCGATCAGCGCTACTTGCTATCCAGACTCAGAAGTTTGAACAGAGAGAGAAGAAATTCATTTGAAATTCAATTTTTATGCAATGGAGAAAAGGATTCTCAATCGTGCAAATAAATCAACAAGTTTTAATGTCTTAATCATATTTTAAACTTAAGTCCAAATTTCCTTATCAAGTATTCTTAAAGAAAGAACACTTGATTCGTGCTAGGATATCCTGCAAAACAAGGCACAACAAAATAATACCCTAAAGAAGGGCAAGTTAGTTGATGCAGCAATTGTAGTCCACTTTATGCAAAATGATTACAATAATCCCCAGCAGAGTCGCCAAACTGTGAACCCCTCCCCCCGAATACATCACTGACATATGAATGCATGTGACTAAGGACAGAAATGCACGTGAATGTATGAGTTGCCACCTTGTTTAATTATTTTAGGGTAAACTAGGAAAAAACCCTAAGTGACTCCAATTTTTAATTAACCTAGTTACTAGATTAATTATCCCAATGATTAAGGCACAATCTTCGAACCCGAGGTGGATCCCGAGACTATGTCATGTTGATAAACTAACCAAAAAATGAATGCTTTGCAAGGAAGATGAAGTAATTGGACCAATGAAAAATGTTTATGTGATTTCGACTTGCCGCTCGGGGTTAAATCCCAAACGTGCCTACGTACTTCCGTTTGAATGGAAGATCAAAGTCAACGTAGTTCGATAGGCCTCTTTTAGAGGGCTTTGAATGGTATGCTTAATGCATGGGTGTGTGTATGCTTTGTGCATTTTGTTTAGGCATTTTGCCAAAGATTGATTGATTTTAGGCGTTTATTACCAAAAGATTCATTTTGAGGCTTTTAGCCAAAAGAGTTGATTTGGGCTTATTCTTGCCAAAATTGGTGTTCGGGCTTATTATTGCCGAAAATGATTTTTGTCGAGCGATTTGTCGTCAAAATCGTTGATTTTAAGGCTCTTAGCCAAAATGGTTTATTTAGGCGATTTCATCGCCGAAAGTTGTTGATTTTAAGGCTTTGAGCCGAAATTGATTGATTTTTAGGCTTCGAGCCGAAAAAGTGTTGATTTAAGCAATTCGTTTGCTAAAATGTGTAATTTAGGCGATTGTCGCCAAAATGGTTGATTTTGAGGCTTTGAGCCAAAATGATGTGATTTAGGCAATTTGTTTGCCAAAACGATGTGATTGGGCGATTGTCGCCAAAGTAATTGATTTTAAAGCATTTGTGCCAAAATGATTCATTTTAAGCGATTTGTCGCTCGAAAGTGTTGATTTTAAGGCATTTGTGCCAAAATGGTTCATTTAAGCGATTTGTCGCTCAAAAGTGTTGATTTTAAGGCTTTGAGCCAAAATTGATTTATTTAGGTGATTTGTCGCTCAAAAGATTGATTTTAAGGCCTTTGGCCAAAATATGTCGATTTAGGCGATTTGTTGCCAAAATTGTGATTGATTAAACTGTAGGCAATTTGTTGCCAAAACGCGATTGATTAAGGCTTTTAGCCGCAATTATTGATTAATTGGACTTTTAGCCAGATTTGTTCGAAATAAGGCGATTGAACCGTAGTTATTAATTAACTAAGCTCTTTAGCCAATATTGTCGGATTTAAGCTTAACTGCCACGATTATTAATTAATCGGGCGTTAAGCTTAATCAAATTAATTAAGGCAGTTTATTTACCAAAAATGATGACGACGTGGATGCATTTATGCAATTGTAGAATTATTAAGAGTAGGAGAGAAATAAGCATGAAGTGCTAAAATTAAATAGGCAGAGTTTTGTTTACATACCTGATTTAATCGACGACCGCTTCTTAACTCCAGGTTAAGCTCCTCGTTTAGGTATATCAATTAATTTTTAATTTTATTTGATTTTAGTGGTCAAATATCACAATAAAAATGCCATAAAAATTAAATTAAAATGCAAAAAGCGGTAAAGAAACGCAAGGAGCGTGAGAGGGAGAAGGATTCGTCTATCAAAACAGACAAGGCGCCCAGAAATAGGCTGAAAATGGCCTATTTATAGGCCATTTTCGGGTCTCGGGCGGCAGCGGCCGTCGAAGGGGCTCGGCGGCAGGTGCCGCCTGGCAGGGCGGCAGCTGCCGCCCTGTCGGTGGGGCGGCAGGCCCCGCCCGGTCTGGGCGGTGTGAATACCCAAATTTTGAGGCTCAGAAAGCCTGTTTTCCCGGACTGCAAACAGTCCGGCCGGACCGGACGCTATTTCGGAAGTTCACCGAAAATATGTCAATATGGTACTTAAAACGTCCGGAATATCGCGAGGATCGCGGAACAGGTCCCGGAATATTTTTCGGAGGTCCGGAACTCCCAAAAAGGCCCTCGGAACGAGGCACGGTGCCTACCGCCGGCCACGGCGGAGCCGGCCGCCGGGCACGGCGGCGCCTGCCGCCGGCCACGGCGGAGCCGGCCGCCGGGCACGGCGGCAGCAGCCGCCCCACTTCCAGGGCAAGGCCTGCAGCCAAGCGCGCGCGGGCGAGGCCTGTCGCCCCGCCGAGGGCGGGGCCTGCCGCGCGCTGCGGGCGAGGCCAGCAGCCCAGCGCGCGCGGGGCATGTCGCCCCGCGCGGGCGAGGCGTGCCGCCCAGCACGCGCGGGGCCTGTCGCCCCGCGCAGGCGGGGCCTGGCCCCCCCACGCCCCTGGGAGGCACCTGCCGCCCAGCTTGGGCGACACCTGCCGCCCAGACCAGGCGGGGCCTGCCGCCCCACCGACTGGGCGGCAGCTGCCGCCCTCCCAGGCGGCACCCCCCGCCCAGCGTGGGCGGGGCCTGCCGCCCCACCGACAGGGCGGCAGCTGCCGCCCTCCTGGGCGGGCACCTGCCGCCGAGCCAGGCGGCACCTGCCGCCCAGCCCCCCGGGCGGCACCTGCCGCCCGGGACCGGAAAATAGCCTATAAATAGGCCATTTTCAGTCCAATTTTGACCCCTTTGTCTGTATTGACGGACGAATCCTTCTCCCTCTCACGCTCCTTGCGTTTTCTTTACCGCTTTTTGCATTTTATTTAATTTGTATTGCATTTTTATTGTGATATTTGGACATTAAAATTAAACAAATTAAAATTAATTAATATTTCCTAAGCGAGGAGCTTAATCTGGAGTTAAGAAGCGGTCGTCGATTAAATCAGGTATGTAAACGAAACTCTGCCTATTTAATTTTAGCACTTCATACATACTTCTCTTCTACTCTTAATAATTCTATAATTGCATAAACGCATTCACGTCATCATTTAGACAAATAAACCGTCTTAAATTTATTTGATTAAGCTTAAATGCCCGGTTAATCAATAATTGTGGTATTAAAGTTTAAATCCGACAATATTGGCTAAAAGAGCCTAGTTAATTAATAACTACGGTTCAACTGCCTTATTTCGAACAAATCCGGCTTAAGTCCAATTAATCAATAAGTGTGACTAAAAGCCTAAATCGACATTTTTTGGCAAAATGCCTACAAATCAACCTTTTTCGGCTAAAAGTCGTAAAACCGAACATTTTTTGCCAAAGGCCTAAAATCAACCATTTTAGCGACAAATCGCTTTAAAATCGACATTTTTGGCAAAATGCCTTAAAATCAATCATTTTCGGTTTAAAACCGTAAAATCAACCATTTTAGCGACAAATCGCTTAAATCAACACTTTTGGCAAAACGCCATAAAATAAATCAATCATTTTGGCGACAATCGCCTAAAATCAATCATTTTGGCAATCTAATTGCCTAAATCAATCTTTTTGGCAAAATGCCTTAAAATCAATCAAAATCAACATTTTTGGCATCAAATGCCTAAAATCAAATCAATCAACTCTTTGGCAAAATGCCTAAACAAAAATCATGCACGAAGCATACACACAATCATGCACGAAGCATACGCACAATCATGCACGAAGCATACACAAAAAATGCACAAAGCATACACACAATCATGCACGAAGCATACACAAAAAATGCACAAAGCATACACAAAATCATGCACTAAGCATACACACACCCATGCATTAAGCATATCATTCAAAGCCCTCTAAAAGAGGCCTATCGAACTACGTTGACTTTGATCTTCCATTCAAACGGAAGTACGTAGGCACGTTCGGGATTTCACCCCGGGTGGCAAGTCAAAATCACTCAAACATTTCATTAATCCATCATTTACCTTGCAAAACATTCATTCATCGGTTAGTTTATCGGCATGACATAGTCTCGGGATCCATCTCGGGTTCGTAGATTGTGCCTTAATCATTGGGATAATTAATCTAGTAACTAGGTTAATTAAAAATGGAGTCACTTAGGGTTTTTTCCTAGTTTACCCTAAAATAATTAAACAAGGTGGCGACTCACATACATCACGTGTATTTCTTCTCATTCATCATATGCATCACATGCCATATGTGCTTTTGGGGAAGGGGTTCACAGGCGGCAGGTGTCGCCCAAGCTGGGCGGCAGGTGCCGCCCAGGGGGTGGGGGGCCAGGCCCTGCCTGCGTGGGGCGACAGACCCCGCGGGTTCTGGGCGGCACGCCTCGCCCGCGCGCGATGGGCGGCAGGCCCCGCCCGCACGGGGCGACAGGCCTCGCCCGCGCGCGCTGGGCGGCAGGCCCCGCCCGCGCGGGGCGACAGGCCCCGCCTGCGCGGGGCGACAGGCCCCGCGCGCGCTGGGCGGCAGGCCCCGCCCGCGCGGGGCGGCAGGCCTCGCCCGCGCAGTGGGGCGGCAGGTGCCGCCCAGGTTGGGCGGCTGCTGCCGCCGTGCCCGGCGGCCGGCGCCGCCGTGGCCGGTGTTTACACCGTGCCTCGCTCCGGGGGCCTTTTTGGGAGTTTCGGACCTCCGAAAAATATTCCGGGACCTGTTCCGCGATCCTCGCGACATTCCAGACGTTTTAAGTACCATATCGACATATTTTCAGTGAACTTCCGAAATAGCCTCCGGTCCGGCCGGACTGTTTGCAGTCCGGGAAAACAGGCTTTCTGAGCCTCAAAATTTGGGTATTCACACTTATCTGATCAAGATTGAGTCATCTATTTCGAAAATGTTCTGGTTGTTGGTCCTGCCTAAGTGATGAATTCTTTTAAAACATCGATCAGGAGAACGAATACCATTTTCTCAGTGATTTCCTTGGAAAAATCGAAAAAAAAACCATAGATAAAACCTTAGTACTCAGTAGGTTCATTTATACATAAAGAAGTTACATATGCTATTTTTGTTTGATTTATGCAGGCAATAAAAATAGTCACCCCATCTTTTTATTTCCAAATGTAAGCTTCTGTCTTTAAATTAAATGATTCATTTTTATGAGCTCCATTTATTGACCCAGGGGCAGGAGGCCCAAATGACTAACATAACAAATAATTTCGAAGGAAAAGATTTGTTGTCTTTTGTTGTCCATGTGTACAGAAAGCAGGAATTAATAAAGACAGAACCATCGGAGTCATTCACTGAAAAAAAAAAGAGAGAAGGACACATTAACTAGGAGCTCATGGCCCGGGAATGCAAGGAACTAAAAAAAAAAAAAAAGCAACAACAGCATTTATTCTAGTAGAGGTGGCCATCAGACGCCAATCTTCGCAGAACCTAGCATCATCACGGGGTGTAAAACCAGTTGACGTACTCGGGTGTCACGGTGTCCTGCATCACTCCTTGACCCAGGTACCAAGTGTTTCGATTTCGCCAGCGGTCAGCCAAATTGATCAAAAGACTCTGCATCATGGGACCACTCTCAAAGTCATGGATTCTGGGAACGCGCTGTATCATACCGTACTGACGGCTGATTTTGTCTGGGAAGTAGGCCATGGAACGGTCTAGACTGGTGTACAACACGTAATTGAGATTCATGCTTCCAGCAGTAACCAGTCTGATCCTCCACCAAGGACAAGTCCACCGAATCACAGGGTTATCCCCAAAATCAAAGTGTCCTTGGGACCGAGATCGAAAATAGGCAGGACCATAGGTTGGAATCAAACGAGCTGGGACCGGAGGAATCAGGCTTAACTTGTCTAAAGCCTAGGCTCGCAACAACATCGGACAACCACGATGGTGAACATTAAAATTGGTGACATGAAGGGCAATATCCCTGACCCAGCACATCGTCTCCCCCATGATCATCATGAAGACAGTGCGATGATACATTTGCATGTCACGAACAACTGACAGCAGGCAAAAATCTCCAATTCCAGGTTGCCGATTCTTCATGGCATACATATTCAGTAACAGGAAACAACAAGCTCGAATCCAAGATGGGTCTATATCCATGGACAGAACCCTACTCAGAAAAGGCTCTAAAGGAAGACCTTGATCCGTATTTATGCCGTCAGGAAGGTAAACCGGACACAGGGCCACAATCTCGGTCAGATCATGTCTAGGGCCTGGGGGCAAAGCTGGAGTTTCACCTTGTTCAGGGTGATGATCCATCACAGCACACATTTCCTCATACGTTGGAGTTACTTCGGAATCTTCAAACTGGAAAACCATGGTGTTGGGGTTGAAGTATGTGACGAGCCAAGACAAGAAACTATGATCAGGCTTCAAGTCTTTGAAATATTTCAGCCAGGAGAGTTGGTTCATGGGGGGTCGGGAATGGATTGGACGAAGGACGAAACTTGGTTTCTGAAAGCCATGAAAAAAGAAGAGGATTATTCAAGCAATGGAGTTGTTTTGAATGCTGAGAATGAAGAAGATGCTGAGGAAAGCCTCTACTTATAGAAGTGGAAAGGGGTCAGTGAACGAGATGTCATCATCAGTGTTTACTGTCGAGGACGGTTGGATGAGCATTTATACATAGATCGCTCTGGTAGTTGGACATTTAAGCCTGCGTTAATAAGAAGGATAGCTTGTACAATAAGGAGGTTGAGCCTTTAAGTCCGCATTAACCAAATGGACCGCCCTGTCAGGTAAGTATTACGATCCATTTCTGGTTGCTGGTCGATTTTTATCTTATCTCATTTTTCTTATTTTGTTTTTTATTTTACTTTATTTCCTTATTACAATAAATTGGTTGGTTGAGCACTAACAAGGTGGACCACTTTCGCAAGTGGGACATTTTTATTTTTGGCGTTTTCGTGTGTTTGTGTTTTTCTCATGCAGGAATAAAGTTTCACACAGTGTCAGTAATAAACATGTAAATGATACTATAATAAAAGCAAAAATACTGTAAAAAATGTAAAAAATATTGTAAAACAAATGTAATAATACTGAAAAGGTAATCCTACAAACTACAAAAATGTTCCAAAAAAGTGGTCAAAACAGCGAAGGCTGGCTAGCGTCGCCTCCGGTTGGGACCAGCTGCTGCCTGAGGGGGTGGAGATGGTGGTGCATCATCAGATGAGGAGTCATCATCATCCTCCTCGTCCTCTTAGAAATCCAACGGAATCCCCTCCACCTCTAGCCTCGTCCGGAGTCGATCCACCTCCAGCTGGAGTCGGGTAACAGCGCCGGACTGGCGGGACTGGTGCCTCCGCAGTCTCCCAATCTCCAGATCCTATAAAAGTAGAAAGATGTAAGAGGGGTATGCAAAGAAAAAGAAGAAGAAAGGTAAAAGTATATGAGACTCATACCCTCTCATGGCGCTCAGAGTAGAGTCGGGCGATGTAAGACCGGGCGAACCCAAACCTCCGGTACAGCTCCTGGTATCTCTGAGCTAGCACCTGCGAGCACAGAAAGACATTCAATAAGAAGTTATTCAGGTAAAATATTCTTTACTTAGTGAGTTCAGTTTACTACTTACGTGTGTGGCATGCTCAGGATCCAGCTGCAGCGGTGGAGGAGTCTGCCTGAGGTCAGCCGGGATGATGATAGCCGACCCGAGACCCAGAGCAGGATCTAGTGCCACCTCCATACCCGGAGGGAATGGGACATCGCCCAACACAGCTCCTACTGGTCCAGCAGGAGCAGTCGCCTTCGCCTCCGCCTCCGCCTCCACTTCAGCCTGTGCCCTGTAAAAGGTAGGTGTCCGATGCTTCTTCCTCTCCTGCAACAAGTCAAAGATGAAGATACTTAGTCACTTGGCCAAACAGTTGAAAAAAAAAATCATAGTTGAAGATAAAAGAATCACCTGGATGTACTCTCGGACCTCTGGCAGCCTGGCCTGCAGACGGGTGGAGAAGTACGTGGCGTAATCGGGGGGTCGCAGTGACCAGGCCCGGGCGACTGTTTACCAAAAACACAGGTCTCCGCACCAACTGACAAAGGAATATCAGCAGGAGAGCCAATATACTCGTCCTCCCGATCCTCTGCCGTCATACCCTCCAGCAGGCACATGTGGCGAGGAGGAGCATGGGGCACTCGCCGCTGTGCCATGGCCACCTGGAGCTCGTAGATCCTCTCCCCCAGGAAGTACCGATCAAGCCAGTACCCCCACAGCAGGAATCTAGACTGGGTGTAGGCCTCCGCCACGTCACGAGCAGGGTAGGCCTGCCAGGCATCCCCCTCCCAGGGAGTCAGAAGAAGCTGCAAAACAGAAGAATCAGTAAATACACAGTGAAAAAGAAAAGAAGATATGTTATTCTGAAGATTCCTTGTACTTACATCAGATAGAGCCCGATCGTTCAAGAAGCACCTCCAGTAGTGGGATCCTCGGAACTGGAGAAGGTATGATGGTAGTGCGCCAGATACCGAGGAATCCGCCGGGAGTCGGCCGAGGCATCACCCCCTGTGATAAGGGACTCCTGCAAGTACTCTTGCACGAGACACTCTTGCAAGTACTCTTGCAAGAGACTGGACCCCTAACTTCGCTCCAAAAGCTAGCTCGTAGAGGAAGGACTGAACCCAGCCTTATATACTAGCCCAGGATTTTCTCCGCGGGCGATGTGGGACGCATCATCCCCACCCCCATAAGACCCGACTGCCTCAGTCGGCGTTCTGACGAACCCCATGAGACACCGACCCTACGGAGCCTTTGGCTCTGATACCAAATGATAAGGGACTCCTGCAAGTACTCTTGCACGAGACACTCTTGCAAGTACTCTTGCAAGAGACTGGACCCCTAACTTCGCTCCAAAAGCTAGCTCGTAGAGGAAGGACTGAACCCAGCCTTATATACTAGCCCAGGATTTTCTCCGCGGGCGATGTGGGACGCATCACCCTGGACCACCGGGGTAAATGCGATACTCGTAGGCCCACACCTGCAGTAAGATCACAACAAGTTCAGTATACATTTGAACAGTGAAAAAGACAATAAAAGAAGAAAGTAAAGGAAATAAGAGTCTTACCTCGAGTGGCCGGAGGAACTGCCATTTTGACTTATCGCTACCCCTGGTCCATACGTCCAGACCATGGTAGAGGTGAGCCAAGGCAAGGGAGCCCCAGTTATAAAACCCACCCGGCTCAAATCTCTTAGACAAACTAGCACCGCCGGGTCTCCCTTATTCTGGGAGGTGCATTGTAGCTGTGAAGATATGATATAGAAAAGGAAGGACCGGGTCGCCTGATCCCTCTCCTCCCTAGTATAAGCCGGGACAGTAGGTCGGGCATCCATCGGTAGCTCCCTCCATGCGGCCAGCCTCGTCCAGATTCGCTCCGCCCAAAAACGATACACCACCTCGTAGGATACACACCCCTATGCAGTGTACCTCGTCTAAGTGGTCACGCCGAGCAGAGTGCGAACCAGCTGAGCTCCCAAGGCAGCAGTCTGATACCGGGCGTCCAAAGGAGCAGCCCGACCATCGAACCCGAGCCCAGTGATGGCGGTGTAGTCGACGGGCATAAGAGTCATCTCCCCGAAGCCGAAAATGAAGGTGTGGGTGCAGTCGTTCCACCGCTCCATCAGCACATATCGCATGGCGGGTGGAAACTGAGGCTGAGTGCGGTGAAGCCCAGCAGCGTAGTCGCCGAAACCAGCAGCAATGACCCTGGAGTGCATGGGAGGGCCCAGCAAATCCCAGAATGCAGACGCATCGGTGGAAGATCCGCCAGCACGGGCCTTGCCCAGATCAACCTGTGTAAGAAAAATTTCAATTCACAATGAGAATTACGCTAACAATTATTTATTTTTGTTTTATGACAGGAAAATAAAGTATTCAAGCCTCGGACCAAACACAGCTGCGTCACGCAACTACAGTTGCGTCACGCAGCTACGAAGCTGCGTCACGCAGCTTACCAAAGTTGCGTCCCCCAGGCGAACAGCTGCGTCACACAGCTTGCCCAAGTTGCGCCTCGTGAAGAACAGCTGCGCCCTGCATCTCAATAGCTGCGCCACGCAACTGTTCAAAACATTACATCCTGAAGAACAGCTGCGCCACGCATCTCAACAGCTGCGCCACGCAACTGTCCAAGGCCTTGCCTCGTTCACGAACAGTCGAGTCACGGAACTGTTCTTCCACAAGAATAGTTGCGTGACACAACTGTCGAAGGTACGCAGAAACTAACCTATGTTCAATCTCTTTGTGTTTGTGTTGTTTCTATGCATTTTCAGGGCAAAAATAGGTCGCATGGAAGATAGTATCAATTCTCAATCAACAAATAAAGCAGTAATACATGCAAAGGGGCGAATCCACAAAGTTTAGAAATGCTAGGGTTCATGGCGCTACGAACAGTTGCGTGACTAGGAACAGTTGCGCACGCAACTCCTTCCTGCGTGACGCAACTGCCGACGTACATACAGACAACAAATTCAACAAATAATCTACAATGCACAATTGAAAGCAAGAAATTCGAAAGGAAAATTACTTACCTCAGTCTGAAAACCACGCATCGCATTGGTCTCGTGGCGAACCGGGAACTCGGTGCCCGGTAATGGGAGGAGCTGCAGCGGTCATCTCCCGGGAGTTAGGGCATTACGGCTGACTGGCACCCGCTTGCCTTCGAAAGTCGTGATGTCCGGGATCGCCCCCCAGTGTGTTCATCTCCGGTGTGTAGGCGAAGGCGGGGATCTCGGGAAGTTGAGACATTTTGGTTGAAGTTCAGAGGGTTTGCAGAAAGCTTAGAATTTTGGAAAGTGAAAATGAAATGTTAAAGAAGCTTACTTATAGTAAGCGATGGGCCCAAGCCCATTTACTATCTCTTCAAGCCTAAAAGGGAGGGGCCCATTAACCTCTCCAAGCCCACAAGGGCCCAAACGGCCCGTTTAGGCCTATGGTGATCCGTTCAAGCAATTTGACGTCAGTATGCGGTTTGTATACTTCAGCAATTTTGTCTACTCACCGCACAGGGGGCAGGAGCATCAAATTGCCCAGATTACCCTCAGGTAAGTTTTCTTTCAAATACTGCATCAGGAAAGGTATACCTGAAAATTCAGGCTTAAAATTTTTCTGTGCTAAATTTTTGCTAAATTTTTGCAAAACTTTTAAACCAAATTTTAGCAATAAACATTGAAAGGTATGCCTAAAAGGCTAATATTTTTGGTCCTAGATAGGAATTCTGGACTGGGGGCAAAGGTATAATCTTTTGCCTTGATGTAAAATTTTAAAAATTTATGATTAATGCATGGGGGCGTGTGACGTCCCAACATTTTTCTAACAAAAGGCAAGGTCTGTTTGTACACAGATATTGCTCTTTTCTCTTGAACAATTTTTCGGGCCAACCAGTGATGGTTTTTCGAAGCCGATAGGTCCCACCAAGCAGTGATGGTGTATTACGAAGCTATTTGGATCATTTGTCTCAATTAGTGATGGTGCATTGTGAAGCTGATCGAGTTAATCCTCTTACTGATTAGTGATGGTGTGTTGCGAAGCTGATCAGGACAATTTCAACCACCAAGTAGTGATGGTGTATTACGAAGCTGTTTGGACTCTCTTCCCGGTCAATGATGGTGGATTACGAAGTTGACCAGGGCAATTAAAACCTTCGAGCCAATCAAACCGAGCCTCGAAGGTATCTTCATATCTAGTCAGACCAAATTTTCGATGTCGTTACTGATCCGACTGGAGCCGACGAAAGCCGATCAAACCAAGCTGAGGAGGTGGCCAGATGATCAAGTCAACCTAACATCTTTTAAGCCAATCAAATCGAGCTTTAAGGATGATTACCAGATTGAAGGCGCGTCAATGGACCACTTTAACATTAATCGTTTATACAATTAATGATAAAGTGGGGGGCAAACTGTTGACGCGTGTTTTTATGCCCCCACCTAACCCGATGAGGACACGAGGATGCGGAATAAGGAATCAGGGTCAACCGGAAGTCTTTAAACCAAGAATCGATTTAAACCAATTCAAGGAAGTCTGATCTGCACTAGGGTTGCGTCACGCAGCTATAAGGTGCGTGACAGCACTAATAGTTGCGTCACGCAACTCTAACCAGGATGACGTCACCTTGAAAGCTCACATAACGGTTTTGCTTTTTGTGTGGATACGTGGCAACGGTCCAAAAGTGAGCTGTGTCACGCAGCTCTCGGGTTCGTCACGCAATTGTTAGTTGCGTGACGCAGCTATGTTCTGTTGCCCTATCCATATAAATACTGCATTTTTATCTTTTAAAAGGGACTTTTTTAAGAAAACTTGAAAGAATTCTTAAGAGAGTATAGCAAACAGCTGTGGCTAGGTTTTCTACAAGAACTCCATTGAGTTATCTTGAAGAAAAATGGCCTTAGAGATTAAATAGATTGAAAAACAAAAAAAATTACACAAAAAGAGAAAAAGAGAGAAAAGAAAAGAAAAAAAAGAGGTTTTTGTTGAAACTTGGTAAAAAGGACTTCTGGGATCTTGAAACTTTCCTCCCAAGACGTTCAAATCGTGTGCGATCCTCAAATTTGAGGGTTAGGTAATCATCTAAACTCTTCTTAGTATTTTCTTAGTCATTAATTTGTTAAATATCTATTTTGTTGATATTTGGATAGTTTGATATTGATTAAATAGTATTCTGCCCATTATTGAATGTTTCTAAATAATATTTAAACAAGTTTTGATAAAAAGAAAGCGTAAAAAAGGTAGTTTGAAAGGTAGTTACGGACCAGAGCAGTTGCGTCACGCAGCTACAAGCTGCGTGACGGAACTGTTCATGTCCAAAATATGTTGACATTACCCTGACTAGTTGCGTGACGCAGCTGTTCGTGTTTATAATTTTTATCTTGTTTTTATTTTCTTATTTAATATTATGATTTAAATAAACGATTGATGAATCTGAAAGTTTTGCCAAAGTCACGAACAGCTGCGTCACGCAGCTATGAGCTCCGTCACGCAGCTATGAGCTCCGTCACGCGACTCTTCTTCCATAAAATAACTGCGTGACGCGATTGTTCTAGGATTCCAGAATAATTTCATTTTTTTTATTTCATTTTATTTTGTGTAATTAAATAAATGTTCTATTTCTTTTTATAATTCAAGAAATAACCAATAATGAGCAGATTATGGTTTAATCAAATCAAATAGATTAATATTTTATTATGTATGATTTCGGGTTGTTAGGGTTTATCGAATTTAAATTGGGTAGAATGTATTTTTAGGTTTGGTTTGTGGCCGCCTTTAACCATAAGGCAAAAGCGGGTCTTTTAATTATTTTAACTTATTTGCTATGGGTTGAATGATTGATGTGGTTTAAATGATTATGAATGCAATGAATGAATTTATTTGGGATGATTAAATAATTTTCCACATAGAAACTCGGTTCGATTTACTCGGGTTGGGTTTGTATAAATAAATTGAATTTTCTAAATTAAAATAAATTAGAAATTGTAGGTTAAAAGAGGCCGGTTTTCCGGGCGTTAGCTTCTAACGGGCTGACGTACCCAATTCCCTTATCCAGAATCGCACTTGGTGCGCCTGACCAGTCTTTTAAAATAATTGGCCTTTAAATAAAATTGGGTTTAAAATGAAGTCACTTTTAATTGGAAACAGTCCCATTGCCGAAAAAATGGGTGGCGGCTCAAAATGTTTTATAAGACCGATTTATCGGCATCGCGTTCCTAAAAATTTTTGTCACCATCTAATAAAGATCACCATTTCCAACACTTAAATCAAAATGAAAATCGAGCGTTTTCCGGATCGCTCGGGGGCGGTTGGCGAAAACAAGACTAGACTAAGAAACTAATTCCTTCTTGTTAAGAATGTATATTGAAGCAATTCAAACACAACCCAATTTGGAGACAACCAATAACAATGATTCCCCATTCGCCATTCTCAATAGTTTCAAAATTATAATGTCATTATCTCTCAATACATATTCTATCTTTATTCTGACTTTCAACTCTAAGGCAACCATAATCAATAGTATAACAATATTTAATTTGATGACAACTCTTATGCAAACAGCTAAATCTTTCATTGTGACTACTGATACTATAAATATCTCCATTCATATTCTGCCACACAATGAACATTCCCATTTATTTCCTGAAATTATTCTATTAATCACAGAAATAAATTTCATATAAAAAGTAATGCACTGGGTAATCAAGTTAATCCGTTATCATCCAGTGTTCCTCTATTCGCTGGTATAGGAAAAAGTTCATTTTAGCACCTGCAATTGCTGTAATAGTTTATCTTTTTTGTTTATTTACCATATTCATATGTAGTTCCTCTAACTTATAGTTTACCAATTTATACAATAGGTAGGAGTTTTCCCACCTCACTGGGGCTAGTGCTCCACTATCCTTTGGGAGGAAAATCACCAAGCTCCCTTTCTTATGTTGGTTACGGCCGATCCCAAGATAAAGAAATTCCTAGTCCATACCTATTCCATAATGGTTATAATAAACTTTACTCTAACCAATCTAATCATAACAACAAGGGAGATACTGAAGTGGAAGCAAATGAGATTGAGAAAGACGAGATGGAATTCCCTACGATCTGCAGTTACTCATACAATTTTAACCTAAGCTTGATACCAACTTGGTCACGATCCAAAACCGTGGGCCGAAACGACACTAGGGCCTAGGTAAGCTTCAGGCCCCGAGGCTCGTAGTAAGCCTAACTCATTTGAATCCAGCCCTTTAAACTAGTTTTAGGAACAATAAGCCCATAACGTGACGTTATTAAATCTACTACCAATTTATATCTTTGGCCCAGCTTCCATATTTTAAAAAATTCAAAGCTCAGGCCTATAATTTTTATACCATTAACATCATCCCTAATATGGGCAAACTCGTCCATTCGTATTTTTTTTAGATAGTCAATTACAAAATTCCATATGTTTGTTGAACAATTCACAAATAACTTCTACATGATAAATTGTAACGTATGACTCTCTAACTGCGGAGCTTAGTACAAAGATGGATACATTTTTATACACAATATTATACTTTTAAATATTACCAAAAACTGAAATTTACTATTGTAACTCTACGAAAAAAGAAGCAAAGCCCATCTGAATCAACAAGATGTTTACCTTTTGGGAAAAATTTATGGGAGGGCGTGAGTTTCACAAACTCAGTGAATAATAATAAAAAATTCATAACCCAAATAGTAACGCAAAATGCTTTTCAACTTATATGGTGAACATTCGTTCAACCAAGCGCATGACACATCATTAACAACCATAACTGATATCACCTTCAAACAATCACATCAGAAATAGATTGGTTAGTGGCATCATTATTTTCTCATTTCACAAGTAATTTGATAATCATACTTCACGATAGAGGAGCCCATCCCTCTATCGGGGCACAAGGAGTCTATCCCCCATCACGGACTGAGGAGCTCATCCCCCAAATATGAACCGAGGAGTCGATCCCCCGTACGGCCAATTTGTCTAATCTTTACTTGTCTAATCCTTATATTATTTTTCCATTATCTTTTTCTTTTCTATTACCAATAGGACGTCACCCTGTGGTTTTGTATCTTAACCTATTTCATTCCAATTGCACACTCAAACAAAGCATAGTGTCATCACATCACAAGTAATCCAAATAATTCATTCAAAATAATAAGTCATATCGAGAATTAATATGCATCACATGAGTGTAATCATGGGTATATGATTATATAACATTTGTATGGTTGCAATATTATACTTATATGGTAGATAATGATAATAATAATTATATTTCAACGATGTTATACTAATAAATGAAGATAAGAGCTAAGTATTGAATATATTTAGATAGCTGTCATGACCGGAAACAGTGGGCCGGACCGGCACTAGGGCCTGTTGGCTCAAGGGTCAAATATTTATCTCGAGATTTCGATGATTGAAACAAAATAAATAAATTTAAATTATATTTTTTTTGTGCTAATAATTTTATGCAGATTATATATGGAAGGTAATAAATAAATAAGGCAAGTTCTACAATTTCAAGGATCATGAAGACTATTGAAGACCTTAGTGGTTGGTTTTTTAGGATTCTTTGTAGGATAGAGAAAACATCCATTTATAAGCACAAAATTAATTTCTTCTCTCTTTATCAAAAGGATTTTTTTCCGAAAATAACTCTTTAAAAATCAAAAGCTTTTTTTCGTTCCTTGATTATCTTACCTAAAATGGAAGAGATCTTGTCTCAATCATTTTTGGTAATAAATATATTAGAGAAAGCTTGTTTTAGTTTTTCAAAAATTATCTTTATAAAGGTTCGAAATTTATTCACTTACCTAAATTAAAGAGACTTTGTCTCAAACGATTTTGGTAATAAGAATAAATCGAATAAGATTTTTATGCTCTTCATTTTCGAAAATAAATTTTTTAAAGAGATCCAAAATCTTGATTTTGACTTCTTACCTAAACAAAAGAGATTCTATCTCAAATCTTTTTTGGTAAATATTTATTTCGAAAAAGATATTTTATTTTTGAAAATCTTATTTTTAAAAGAAAGTTAGATTTTCTTTTATTCGCTTACCAAAAAGAAAGAATATTGACTCAAAAGAATTTTTGATGACAAAGATCTCCGTATCTTCTAAATATGGAAAGTTAATATTCTGATTTGAAAAAGAGATTTTACTTTCTAAAATCGGGATTATTATCCCTCTCTATATAAAAGGCGTCTTTTCCTTAAAAGACGTGGGGAAAAAAAAGTTTTTAAGAATATTCATCTATTGATCATATTTTTTATCTCTCAAAACTTATTCTCAACCCCCTTTATTTCTTTTCATCTTAACACTTTACGTTTTATCTTTAAAAGAGAAAAGATATTTTATAACAACCTCTTTTGAAAAATAGTTCTGTATTCTAAAACGATTTTCTAATCTTAAATACTGTTTTTCCTGTGCTTATATTTGCATTTCTGTCTGTCTATTTAGATTCTGTAATCTTTAGTAGACAGGTTTCATTTGATAAAATTTTGTATAATAGCTTAGGTGAAAAGCTATTGTGAAATAGGTTATCAAGCGACCTTCTCCGTGAGGGAGATTCTAATGTCTTGATTTGAGTTTCTATTCTCTGCCAAAAACAGAAAGGGTTGAGGTTAACTAGAACCTTGGGAAAATCTAGAGGGACAAAGGGTAGATCTAGGATTTGATCTATTGCCTTGTACTGTTGGTTTGTCTCTTACCCTTGAAAAGAGATAACATAGTTGAAGATCTCAAGATGAGTCTTGGGGAGTGGATGTAGGCGAGTTAGTGCTGAACCACTATAAATCACTGTGTTGATCTTTTTACTTTCTGAATTTTCTGCTTGATACTATTTTACTTGCACTTCTGTTTATATTTTAGAAATGCTAAAAGTTGTTAATGGTTTTGATTTTCTAAACTGGAATAAGCTTTATCTTTTCTGAACATTAGAACTCTAAACTTTTGCTCAGTGAATATACCAAGTTCTAAATTGTTCTTCTATTTTCAGTATATTTCACTACTTGGGTTTCTAATCAGTTTTCTACTATTGATTGAAGCTTTGTGAAGCAGTTTAGATTTCAATAACTGTCTCTCACATAGCCGTTTATATTTATCTAAACTTTATGAGGAAGTTCTAAACATAATAGCTTTCCTTCATAAAGTAGTTGTGATATTGCATAAGAAATTGTGAAGCAGTTCCAATCAATAACTGTACTTTGCAAAGTCTTTCTATTTTCTGCATAAGGGCATTGTGAGGAAGTTCTAATCAATAACTTATTCTCACAAGTGCATTACTTTTCCGCTGCTATAAAATTCTGAGTTTCTTTTTAAAGTTAAATCATTTTTTTTGAAAACTCAATTCACCCCCCTCTCTTGGGTTGTGCCATACATATAGGAGACCTACAATCTGGTATCAGAGCTTTGGCTCTTGACTTACCAAAGCTTAATAGCTTAAGAGATAAGATCCCATGGTAGCCCCACTTCCTCTTACTTCTTTAGAAGGTCAGTCTGTCTCTAGACCTCCTTTGTTCAATGGTTCTAATTACTCTTATTGGAAAACTAGAATGGAAAATTTCATAAAATCAGTGGACATAAACTACTGGAGGAACGTCATTGCTGGTCCTCGCATTCCTATGAAAACTGTAGAAAATGAGAGAATTAGAAAATCAGAAGAAGAATATATAGATGCTGATTGGAATGATATTTCTATAAATGCAAAAGCTATGAATATTCTTTATTGTGCTTTAGATCGAACAAAATATAACAAAGTGTCTGGATGTAAGTCTACAACAGAAGTTTGGGGAAAACTTAGAGTTACCTATGAGGGTACGGATAGAGTGAAAGAATCCAGAATAAATATCATTTGGAGAGAATGAAATGTTTAGTATGAGGGAAGGAGAAACTATTACTGAATTAAATTCTAGATTCACTAATATAGTTAATTCTTTGAGAACTCTCGGAAAGGAAATTTCAGAAGATGAGCTTGTTAAGAAAATCCTTAGAATTCTACCTAAAAAATGGGATTCTATAGGAATTGTTATGAATTACAAAGAGACTCCAATTACTTATGATTACTTAATAGAAGCTCTTGTTTCAGAAGAAATGAAATCTTCTTTGACTGTAGAAGATAAGAAAAAGAAAGGACTGGCTTTAAAAGTAGTTTCCAGTGAAGAAAGTTCTTCTGATCTTGATAGTGATGATTTAGCACTTGTTGCTAAGAGATTTAAAAAGTTTTATAAAAAGAGTGGAAGGCCACAGAAAAAGTTTATTAAAAAGAACTTTCCACCTAAAAATAGAAACTTGTCTCTAGACCTCCTTTGTTCAATGGTTCTAATTACTCTTATTGGAAAACTAGAATGGAAAATTTCATAAAATCAGTGGACATAAACTATTGGAGGAACGTCATTGCTGGTCCTCGCATTCCTATGAAAACTGTAGAAAATGAGAGAATTAGAAAATCAGAAGAAGAATATATAGATGCTGATTGGAATGATATTTCTATAAATGCAAAAGCTATGAATATTCTTTATTGTGCTTTAGATCGAACAAAATATAACAAAGTGTCTGGATGTAAGTCTACAACAGAAGTTTGGGGAAAACTTAGAGTTACCTATGAGGGTATGGATAGAGTGAAAGAATCCAGAATAAATATCATTTGGAGAGAATGAAATGTTTAGTATGAGGGAAGGAGAAACTATTACTGAATTAAATTCTAGATTCACTAATATAGTTAATCCTTTGAGAACTCTCGGAAAGGAAATTTCAGAAGATGAGCTTGTTAAGAAAATCCTTAGAATTCTACTTAAAAAATGGGATTCTATAGGAATTGTTATGAATTACAAAGAGACTCCAATTACTTATAATTACTTAATAGGAGCTCTTGTTTCAGAAGAAATGAAATCTTCTTTGACTATAGAAGATAAGAAAAAGAAAGGACTGGCTTTGAAAGTAGTTTCCAGTGAAGAAAGTTCTTCTGATCTTGATAGTGATGATTTAGCACTTGTTGCTAAGAGATTTAAAAAGTTTTATAAAAAGAGTGGAAGGCCACAGAAAAAGTTTATTAAAAGGAACTTTCCACCTAAAAATAGCAACTTGCCTATGAAAGAACCTTATGAAGTGGTCTGTTATGAATGCAACAAGCCCGGACATATCAAGCCTAACTGTCCTAAACTGAAAAAGAAGTCAAAGAAAGAAAAGCTAAAGCAAGCATTCATAACCGCTTAGAGTGATTCAGATGATTCTAATTCTGAAAGCCAAAGTGACCAAGAAGAAACTGCAAATATCTATCTGATGGCCACTATCAATTCTGACTCGAAGGAAATCAGCACTCTGACTTCAACACAAAAAGTTGATGAAACAGATGCAACGGTACAAAAGCGTGAAGAAAGCAATGTAAGTATTTCTAAACCTGAATCAGAAAATGATCTTTTAGATACTTATAATAACCTTTACAATGAATTTGAAAAGCTTGTTAGAAAGCATAAAGTTCTAAAGAAAGATTTCAGAAAGTTAAAAATTGAATCTAATAATTTAAAAGATGCTTTTTATCAAGAAGTTACATGCAAAGATCTTATAATAGAGATCAAAGATCTTAAGAATTGTAATAATAGATTTTCTGAAAATCTGAAACACTTTGAAGAAAAATGTAAGAATCTGAATTCTGAAAATGAATCTTTAAAAACTGAGATTAGAATTCTAAAATCAATTTCAGAATCATTTTCTAAAGAAAAGACAAGTTCTAGCTATGATGGCATTTCTAAACAGAATCATGTTTTTAATAAGAAAAATGTTGTTTCTAATATTGTGACTTTAGAACATCAGAAATTTGAAAGTCTCAACAGAAAGAAAAATCATAGTAAGCTAAATACACCTATTACCACTAACCCTCCAGGACCCAATATGAGTTGGGTATCTAAATCTGCTTGATCTTTTTCAGGTGTGCCTAAGGAGTGAGCTGAAAACAGAAATGTGGTACATGGACAGTGCTTGCTCTAGGCATATGACTGGTGATAGAAAGAAATTCACCAGATTAGAAAAGAAAAAGGGAGGTACAGTAAGCTTTAGGGACAAAGCAAAAGGTAAAATTGTTGATATTGGTGTGGTAGGTTCTAATCCTTCAATAGAAGATGTATGCTTAGTAGAAGGATTACATTATAACTTGTTAAGTGTGAGTCAGATTTGTGATAAAAATAGAAGAGTGATCTTCGAACCCTCTTATTATGAAGTTCAGAACATGCATGATAACAAAACTTTATTTGTTGGAAAAAGGTTTGAAAATATATACCTATTAGATCTCTCTGATATGCATAACTTAGACATATGCTTAGTTTCTGTTGATAATTCTAGTTGGTTATGACATAGAAGACTTGGACATGCAAGCATGCACCTTATTTCTAAACTGTCTAAGAAAGATTTGGTTTGAGGTTTGCCAAAGTTGAAATTTGAAAAAGATCACATTTGTGATGCTTGTCAATTGGGCAAACAAGCCAGAACATCTGTCAAATCTAAAGGCATGGTTTCTTCTTCTAGACCTTTAGAATTACTACACCTTGATTTATTCGGACCTATTACTGCTTGTTATATTCTAAACAAGGCTTTGGTAAGATCTAAACTTAAAAAAACTCCATATGAGCTATACAAAGGTAGAAAACCAAATATTGGTTACTTTCATATTTTTGGGTGTAAATGCTTTATTCTAGATAACAAGAAAAATCATCTTGCTAAATTTGATGCTAAATCTTATGAAGGAATTTTTCTGGGATATTCTAGTAATAGTAAAGCATATAGGGTGTTTAATAAGAAAACTCTAGTTGTAGAAGAATCTATTCATGTTGTGTTTGATGAATCTGACTCTACTTCTAGAAGTTTAGAAAATGATGATGATGTAGATTCTAATCAAGAAAAGCAGAATGAACAATCAGAACAACTAGAACAGCCAGAAAATGAGCAGAACGTTGATAATCAGGCTCAACCAGAAGATGAAGATGAAGATCAGAATGCAACTGAAAGTCAAATGCCAAAGACAGAAAATGAAAATTCTCAATTACCAAAAGAATGGCAATTTCACAGGTATCATCCACAAGAGGACATCATGGATAATCCTTCAGAAAGGATGATGACTAAAGCTCAATATAAAAGATATTTTGGTAATGTTGCTTTCGTTTCTCAAATAGAACCTAAAAATTTAGAAGATGCTCAAAATGATGAAAATTGGATTCATGCTATGCAAGAAGAGCTAAATCAATTTTTGAGATAAACCAAGTTTGGAAACTTGTTTCTAAACCTAAAAACCATTCTGTTATTGGAACAAAATGGGTGTTTAGAAATAAGCTTGATGAACAAGGTAATGTTGTGAGAAGCTGTGAACCCCTCCCCGAAATATCATAGCATAGTGAATGCATATGACTAAAGGAAGAAATGCACGTGAATGTATGAGTCGCCACCTTGTTTAATTATTTTAGGGTAAACTAGGAAAAACCCTAAGTGACTCCAATTTTAATTAACCTAAGTCTAGGCTAATTATCCCAATGTTTAAGGCATGGTTTGCAAACCCGAGATGGATCCCGAGACTATGTCATGCTGATAAACTAACCATGAATGAATGCTTGGATGCTTTGCAAGGATAATGAAATAATTGGACCAACGAAAGATGTTCATGTGATTTCGACTTGCTGCTCAGGGTTAAATCCCAAATGTGCCTACGTACTTCCGTTTGAATGGAAGATCAAAGTCAACGTAGTTTGATAGGCCTTTTTTGAAGGGCTTTGAATGGGTATGCTTTATGCATGAGTGTGTGTATGCTTCGTGCATTTTGTTTAGGCATTTTGCCAAAGAATTGATTGATTTGATTCGGCGTTTGTTGCCAAAAAGAGTTGATTTAAGGCTTTTAGCCAAAAAGTTTGATTTAGGCAATTTGATTGCCAAAATGATTGATTTTAGGCGATTGTCGCCAAAATGATTGATTTTAAGGCTTTTAGCCAAAAAGAGTGATTTAGGCAATTTGATTGCCAAAATGATTGATTTTAGACGATTGTCGCCAAAATGATTGATTTTAAGGCTTTTAGCCAAAACTTTGATTTTAAGCGATTTGTCGCTAAAAAATGTGATTAATCTACTTATAGGCAATCTGTTTGCCACAAGTGATTAATTGATTTGCAATGTAGGCAATTTGATTGCCAAGAAAAAGAAACGTAGTTATTAATTAACTAGGCCTTTTAGCCAAAATTGATTTATTGAAACAATTTATTCACCAAAAGTGATTAATTCGCAATGTAGGCAATTTATTATCATGAAAAACGTGTTTAATGAAGGCCTTTTAGTCACAATTATTGATTAACTGGACTTAAGCCGAAAAAAAAATGTTCGAAATAAAGGCAATCATACCATAACTATTAATTAGCTAGGTATTTTAAGCCAAATATTGTCGGATCTAAGCTTTTGATACCACAATTATTAATTAACCGGGCATTTAGCTTGATCATGCTTTAATTGAGACGATTTAACTGTCGAAAACGATGACGTGAATGCATTTTATGCAGTTATAGATTTATTAGGAGTAGAAGAGAAGCATGCATGACGTGCTAAAATTAAATAGGCAGAGTTTTGATTTACATACCTGATTTAGTCGACGACCGCTTCTTAACTCCAGATTAAGCTCCTCGTTAAGGGAATCAATTTTAATTTAATTTTAAGTGACCAAGTATCACAACAATAAAATAAAACTAAAATTAAAAAATGCAAGAAAGCAGTAAAGAATCGCAAAGAGCGTAGGGAGAAGGAGCGTCCGTCAACACAGACTGAGTGCCTCAAAACGGAGCCCCAGAGCCGTTTTTTATAGGAAAAAAACGCAACCCCGGGCGCCCCTGCCCGCCTGGGCTGGGCGGGCATGTGTGCCTTTTCCCTTCTCTTTTCTTCTTTTTTCGTTCCGGAGGCTTTTTCGGGAGTTCTAGACCTCCAAAAAATATTCCGAGACCAGTTTCGCGATCCTCGCGACGTCCCGGACGTTTCAAGTACCATATTGGCATACTTTCGGTAAACTTCCAAAATGGCCTTCGGTCCGACCGGACTGCTTGCAATCCGGGAAAGCTGGCTCTTCGAGCCTCAAAATAAATGGGTATTCACAGGCGACTGCAGCCGCTGTCGCCGGCGGCTACCGCCGCCTTTAAGGGCGGCCGCCACCGCCGCGGCCGGGAAAACTGGCTTTTTGATCCTCAAAATTTAGGTATTCACAGTTGCCCCCCACCGGCAACCATAAAAAATGTTTTATGGGCATCGGTGGTTGTCTGAAAACCAAATTTTGTAGGCGAGAATCAGACGCGTCCAGAGGACCCGCCTTTTAGCCTTTTGATTAGGAATTTTTGGGCCTTAGGACCCAGAATGTGAATTTTTGGGCCTTAGAGGCCAAATTGAGAATTTTTGGGCCTTAGAGGTCAAATTGTGAATTTTTGGGCCTTAGGGGCCAAAATGTGAATTTTGGGCCTTAGGGGCCAAAATGTGAATTTTGGGCCTTAGGGGCCCAGATTGAGAATTTTCGGGCCTTAGGGGCCAAAATGTGAATTTTTGGGCCTCAGGGGCCCAGATGTGAACTTTTGGGCCTTAGGGGCCAAAATGTGAATTTTGGGCCTTAGGGGCCAAAATGTGAATTTTCGGGCCTTAGGGGCCAAATTGAGAATTTTCGGGCCTTAGGGGCCAAAATGTGAATTTTCGGCCTTAGGGGCCCAGACGTGAACTTTTGGGCCTTAGTGGCCAAAAGTCTCGGGATCCATCTCGAGTTTGTAGACCATGCTTTAACATTGGGTTAATTAATCTAGTAATTAGGTTAATTAAAATTGGAGTCAACTTAGGGTTTTTTCCTAGTTTACCCTAAAATAATTAAACAAGGTGGCGACTCACACATCACGTGCATTTCTTCCTTAGTCACATGCATCCATATGCCTATGATATTTCGGGGGAGGGGTTCACAGTTTGGCGACTTCACTGGGGACTATGTAATCTTTTTGCATAAAGAGGACTACAATTGCTGTGTAAACTAACCAGCCCTTCTTTAGGGTATTATTTTACTATGCTTTGTTTTGCAGGGTACCCTAACATGAATCGGGTATTCTTTCCTTAAGAATACTCAATAAGGAGAATTTGGACCTAATTGAATTCTATTTTAAATTATTTAAATTTGTCGATTTATTTGCACGAATTGAGAATCTTTTTCTCCATTGCATAAAAAATGAATTTCTTCTCCCTCTATTCAAACTTCTGAGTCTGGATAGCAAGTAGCGCTGATCGGCAGGTCTCATTGATTATGTCGACGGACAGCCAAAGCGTCCTCTCTGTTACCGCAAACCGCCCCTAATCCTTTTGGGGGTGGCCCATGAGTATGCGTACCGTTGGACCCACGCGAAACTCTTTGTTTCACATGTGGTTAGGTATATCCATACTCAAGGTTCAAGGGTCCCTTATAAGCCGATTCTCTATTTGAGTCATAGCCTATAGAACCTATCCCTTAGGACTGTATGCACCCAATGATGTGAAGTATATCATGAACAGATTATGTTGTGATGTTGTGCGCATTCACGCACTTCACAAAAAAAAAAAAAAAATTCCATTTCAAAGCTGGAAAATCACATTTTGGTCCCTGAGACCTGGAAAATTCACATTTTGGCCCCTAAGGCCTAAAAATTTCCAATTTGGCCACAGAGGCCCAAAAATTTTCAATTTGGCCACAGAGGCCCAAAAATTCATAATTTGGCCTCGAAGGCCCAAAAAATTCTCAATTTGGCCTCGAAGGCCCAAAAATTCTCAATTTGGCCCCTGAGGCCCAAAAGTTCACAATTTGGCCCCTAAGGCCCAGAAATTTTCAATTTGGCCCCTCAGGCCCAAAAATTTCCAATTTGGCCACAGAGGCCCAAAAATTCCCAATTTGGCCCCAAAGGCCCAAAAAATTCTCAATTTGGCCCCGAAGGCCCAAAAATTCTCAATTTGGCCCCTGAGGCCCAAAAATTTCCAATTTGGCCACAGAGGCCCAAAAATTCACAATTTGGCCCCGAAGGCCCAAAAAATTCTCAATTTAGCCCCGAAGGCCCAAAAATTCTCAATTTGGCCCCTGAGGCCCAAAAGTTCACAATTTGGCCCCTAAAGCCCAAAAATTCTCAATTTGGCCCCAAAGGCCCTAAAATTCCCATTTTGGCCCCTAAGGCCCAAAAATTCACATTTTGGCCCCTAAGGCCTAAAAAAAAATTTTCTTTAAGAACTTAGGGCCTTTCGAAAAGTCGAGGTGTTCAGCCCTAAGCACTCTACCTTACATATCACCTCCCATTGGGTCCTATCCTAGGTATCCTAGCATACCAACACTACCCTACATTGTTTGGTCATACCACCCTACATCACAAGGGTCAAGTCCAAATACCTTACCCATACACTACCCTACCTCACACTATCTCACATACCATATGGAAACACCTTATATAGGATAGTCTAATCGTTTTGACTATGTCCTTTCACAGGTACCCCTCCAAAGACCACCTGTACCCGAAACACCGACTGAGCTCTCACCCATAAGTCCAGCAACCCCGACTGCATCAATGGCATCAATCTCTGACATCCAAAACCTCATAGAACAAATGGAAGCCAGAATGGAGGCTAGAATGAATGAGGCATTGGCTGACCAGAGGACTGCACTAATAGCTGAACTAGGTAGTGGTAACGGAAATGGGGCTTCAGCTGGGGGAAGTGGACCTGCTAGCTCCAATCAAGGACCTGGTGCTGAACCGACAAACCCTACCCTTAACCTGGATGACATGCCCTCCAGAACTGCTTCTGAGCTGGAAGCTCAGAAAATGAGAGAGAAGCTAGAATCGTTGGAAAGGTCTATTACTGCCCTCAAGACACACAAGGAAGTGGTGGACATGGACTCCTTGTCCTTGTTCCCCGAAGCAAGATTACCTACAAAATTCAAGATGCCTAACATGGACAAGTTTGACGGAACCACTTGTCCCAAAACGCACCTGAAAATGTATGTGGGTGCCCTCAACCCGTTTGGCCTGAACAGCGAGCTCCTTGCTCAGTTGTTTCAGCAATCTTTGACTGGTGCTGCATTAAGATGGTTTGTGAGCTTGGATCGTGCCAAAATGAAGAATTGGGAGGACATATGCAATGCTTTCAACACGCAGTACCATTATAATATCGAAGTGGATGTTACCCGGAGGGAGCTGGAAACCACCAAACAAAAGAACAATGAACCCTTTTCCTTGTTCCTTATAAGGTGGAGGGCCAAGGCCGCCCAAATGATCAACCGGCCTTCAGAACAAGAACAAGTAGACATAATCATCAAGAATCTACTGCCTGTCTACCAGTCACAGCTTCAAACACAGTACTTGCCTACGTTCCAATCGCTCATTGCGACTGCAACTAAGGTGGAAGACTTAATCCAGTTGGGTCAACTCAAAGAAGACTCATACAAGAAGCAGAATCATGCTGGACTTTGAAAAACCGCCTACAAGACCTGGTTGGCAATGGGTCCATCATCCCCAAGAACAAGCTGAATATCAACCAATTCCTTGCCTAACCATGGGATTAATGCAAAAAAAATTGCTGAACAAGAATTTTTCGATCCTTTCGAACTTTTCTTAGAAATGAATGAAGTTTGTGTCTGAGAAGGTTGAGATCAAACCTCCAAAAGAACAAAGGAATTGTTCAAGACCAACAACCTGTCTGATCGATTTAAGCATCGAGAAGAACAAAGTCACTATAGTCATTCCCATCCTAGTCCATCATAGTCCACCCAGAGTCTATCTTTAAGGGTCTCGTTCTCTTTTCATTTTCATTTCCATTCAAGTTTTCATTTGTAAATCTAAGTGTCTTTTGTACACAAATTTTGTCTTATCAATAAAAAGGGATCAGTTTACGTTCCAATCATGTTTATAATCTTTCCCTATCCTTTCCTATGAAAGCAAAAAAAATCGAAAAAAATAATAATAATAAAAAAAAATGATGATAAAAAAAGGATAATAAAAAATTGGCAAAGAAAAATGCATTCATTTGCTCTGCATCAATCAAAGCTGGGGGCATCCTAAGAAGCACCATCAAAGGGGAAGTTTTGAAGGGTAATCATGGAAAGGATCCAGCAAAGGGTGCGCAAGACTTCAAACAGTACCGAGGCAAAGCCGATTGAAGGGGTTAAGGCCAGAATGGTTTCTCCGAAAACCTAGGAATGGAAGATGCTCCGACAGAGAGGTGTCTGAATTTTGAGCTTAAAAGCGACAGAATAAAGAAGTTATGTTTAGAATTGGGTTGGGTCTGCACGAAGTCGCAATGCTATCCATACACTACTCAAGTCATCTCAGAATCAAGTTGCCTCGAAATTCTTTATGGAGAGGCTGCTTCTAAGCAAGCAAAAGGAAAAACGGGACAAAAGGAACCCCTGGTCAAAAGGAACCCCTGGTCAAAAGGAAGCAAACAAAGCAAAAAGAAAAAAATGGGTCAAAAGGAACTTCTGCACAAAAGAAAGACATCAAGGACAAAGCTACAGGAAATCAAGTTGTCAAAAACGGGTCAACTGTAAGCTCTCCGTTAAATTCAAGCCCATCAAGGGTAGATGACAAATCATTTCAGCCATAAGGACAAAGACCAAGCGGCTGCTCACATTTTGAAAAAGCAAGTTAAAAGAAGCAGTCATTTCCATAAATTGGATGACAACAAACACCTTGAAAATCAAGCGCCAAGCATGGCACAAGTACAATTGTCCTTATAAACAAGGATCATTTCTCAAAACAAGGAAAAGGAAGAGTCTCCTCAAAGTTCCTTATGGAGAGGAGAACCATTGAGGAAATAAGTTTCAAATTCAGAGGAAGATAAAGTTCAAGAAAAGGAATCAAATTAACCTCAAGAAAAGGAATCAAATTAACCTCAAGAATTCAAACATGGTGAAGCCACAAACTCAAAGCATAAAAGCTTCTTCAACACTTAATCCACTCAAGTTACCACCACAATGTGGGTATTCAAAACTCTTTGTGATGAATACAAGTCATATTTCAGTCAACCAGTGGTAAAACCACTACAATAACAAAGTCAGATTCACCTAGGGTCATCACTATCATACGAGCTCGAGTCAATAAGTTGATTCAACATCATCAAAGTCGAGAATGAATCCCGTAAAGACATCAAGCCGGGAAGGAATCCCGTGAAGAAATCAAGTCAGAAATGAATTCTGCATCAACATCAAGTCGGGAAGGAATCCCGTAAAGACATCCAATCGGGAATGAATCCCGTAAAGACATCAAGCCGGGAAGGAATCCCGCGAAGAAATCAAGTCAGAAATGAATTCTGCATCAACATCCAGTCGGGAAGGAATCCCGCAAAGACATCAAGCCGGGAAGGAATCCCGCAAAGACATCAAGCCGGGAAGAAATCCCGCGAAGAAATCAAGTCAGAAATGAATTCTGTATTAATATCAAGTCGGGAAGGAATCCCGAAGAAATCAAATCGGAAATGAATTCCACAATCAGCATTAAGGCGAAATTGAATTTTGCCCCAACAGCAAGTCGGAAATAAATTCTGCACCAAGACGGAAAGGAATTCCGCACTAACATCAAGCCGGAGATGAATTCCGCACCAGCCGAGCACGAAGTTCGCATCCCTGAAGGAACTACGAAAGACCTGATTCTCCCCATCCCCCGAAGAGTTCTTGGAGATACGTAGGCAGCCGTAAAGGCGCGGTCACAAACATGAGTTTGCATTTTTTCTGTGCCAAATAAAAAAAAATAAATAAAAAAGAGAAGAAAAGAAAAATAAAAGCTGGAGTTGAAGACCCGAAAGGGCGGCTTCAGGCAAGAATTGAGCCCGCTAGGCTGAAAACCCGAAAGGGCGGTCTAGGCAAAAGTTAGGGCAAAGAGCCTGCTAGAGTCGAAAACCCGAAAGGGCGGCTACTAGGCAAAAGTTAAGGCAAAAAATAAAAAATAAAAAATAAAAAAATAAAAAAATAAAAAAATAAATAAAAAAAAACAAAAGGTGCTTTCATGGATTCTTTTAGAGAGTCCATTTTTTTGTAGGATAAACAGCAAAGTATGTCCTTAAAAAAAAAATCCCTTTCAAAGGTCTTCTCGGGTGTTCCTTCGAGTCAAAATTCACTACAAGAAAAATTTGAGTCTCTAAATCGAGTATTTAAAATCAAGTCTCCATCACCAGTGGTCATTCCACAACGAGTCACAAAAATCGAGTCATTCTCAAAAAAGGTTCGTTTTGAAAGCGTCATTCTTTGAGTCATTCCCCGAAAAAAAAAGAGAGAGAGGAAAATGTCAATTCAATCCCCAGGGTTTCCAAAACAACCCTAAAAAATGTCAAACATAATCGTTGAGAGGTAATTCTTTAATACCTCATCTCCACTCGGACCATCGTTTCTTCGATCCTTTCAGACGAGCGATGTCTTCCACATTGTTCGTTTCCTCGAGTCATGTAAGTGGCTTTGTTCTCTTTGATTCCTCAATCGGTTGCACAAGTACAACGCCAATGTCTTGAAGTATTCCATGGTCAGCACCATTCTGGGGGTAAGAAGTGATAAGAACCTTCACCATTCTCCCATCACAGAAGTACTCACGGAATTTTTAGTCTTTCATTAAGAAGAAATTCTATTTCAGCTAATAAGGGCATCAATTCTCTCAAGCAGGGTGCAAAATCCTCCAAGTCGGATTCAGGGGCAAGTGTTAAAAAAAAAAACAACATGCACAACCCAAGGTGAAACCCAACCATCGTCAATCTCTTTTACACAAACCCAGGGTAGAACCCGGTTAATGGTTAACCTTTTATTTTACATAAAACCTAGAGTGAAACCCTAACCAATAACCAACCATTTTTCGTCCAAAACCAAGCCATTTGATCATTTCGATTTTAGGTGGACCCTTGGTTCTCAAAGAAAAAAAATAAAACAAATCTCTTTTCAAGCCCTCATTAAGAGGCAAAACATCTTTTTCAAGTCCTCTAAGAGGCAAAATCTCTTCTCCAGCCCTCATTAAGAGGCAAAACATCTTTTTCAAGTCCTCTAAGAGGAAAAACATCTTTTCAAGTCCTCTAAGAGGCAAAACATCTTTTCAAGTCCTCAAAGAGGCAAAAACATCTTTTAAGTTGCAAACATAAATCCATGCATTTGATCATTTCATTTCAAAAGGAAAAAACCAACGGCGAGGTTTCCTTCTCTGCCCATCCTCAAAATTTGCTACTTTAGACAGACACTGGCTCTCATAAATCTTTTTTATGATAGCCAGTGGGGGGCAACTGTGAATACTCAAATTTTGAGGCTCAAAAAGCCGGTTTTCCCGGCCGCAGCGGTGGCAGCCGCTATCGCCGGCGGCGGCAGCCGCCGGCGACAGCGGCTGCAGTCGCCCGTGAATACCCAAATTTTGGGGCTCAAAGAGCCAGTTTTCCCGAACTGCAAACAGTCCCGCCGGACCGAAGGCCATTTTGGAAGTTTACCGAAACTATGCCAATATGGTACTTGAAATGTTCAAAAAATTATGAGGATCGCAGAACTGGTCCCGGAATATTTTTTGGAGGTCCAGAACTCCCGAAAAAGCCTCCGGAACGGAAAATAGAGCACGGGCCAGTCCACCCTCAAGGGCGGGCCAGCCCGCCCTCAGAGGGCGGTCCAGCCCGCCCCACTGGGGCGGGCAGCACCGCCCTCGGGTCTCTTTTTTCCTATAAAATTGGCCCCGGGGCCTCCGTTTATACTCACTCAGTCTGTGTTGACGGACGCTCCTTCTCCCCTGCTCTCCTTGCGTTTTCTTTTACTGCTTTTCTGCATTTTTAATTTAGCTTTTATTGCCTTCTTGCTTTAATATTTGGCCACTTAAAATTAAATTAATTCTAAATTAATATTCCCTTAACGAGGAGCTTAACCTGGAGTTAAGAAGCGGTCGACGATTAAATCAGGTACATGAACTAAACTCAGCCTATTTAATTTTAGCACTTCATGCATATTTCTCTTCTACTCCTAATAACTCTACAACTGCATAAACACATTCATGTCATCAATTAGGCAAATAAACTGCCTCAATCAAACG
Source organism: Jatropha curcas (assembly GCF_041381405.1). Lineage (NCBI taxonomy): Eukaryota > Viridiplantae > Streptophyta > Magnoliopsida > Malpighiales > Euphorbiaceae > Jatropha > Jatropha curcas. The sequence continues at coordinate 9,310,750 of NC_143155.1, forward strand.
TGATTAAGCTTAAATATCCGGTTAATTAATAATCGTGGTATTAATGCTAAATCCGACAATATTGGCTAAAAAGCCTAGTTAATTAATAACTACGGTTTAATTACCTTTATTTCGAACAGTCCGGCTTAAGTCCAATTAATCAATAATTGTGGCTAAAAAGCCTTAATCAATCACGTTTTGGCAACAAATTGCCTACAATTAAATCAACCACATTTTGGCAACAAATTGCCCACAGTTCAATCAATTTTTGGCAAACAAATTGCCTATAAATTAGATTAACCACTTTTTAGCGACAAATCGCTTAAATCAGAAGCTTTGGCAAAATGCCTTAGAATTAATCAATCTTTTGGCTAAAAGCCTTCAAACAATCATTTTGGCGACAATCGCCTAAATCACATTAACTTTTGGCAAAAATTGCCTAAATCCATTCATTTTGGCTAAAAGCCTTAAATCAGTCATTTTGGCGACAAACGCCCGAATAATCACTTTTGGCAAACAAATTGCCTAAATCTTTTGGCTAAACGCCTTCCAATATCAACTTTTGGCACAAATGCCTTAATCACTTTGGCGACAAATCACCTAACCAATTTTTGGCAATAAATTGCCTAAATCACATCAATTTTAGGCCACAATTGCCTAAATCAATCTTTTTGGCTAAAAGCCATTAAAATCAACATTTTTGGCATCAAATGCCTAAAAATCAATTTTCAGGCAGAATGCCTAAACAAAATGCACAAAGCATACACACACTCATGCATTAAGCATACCCATTCAAAGCCCTTCAAAGAAGGCCTATCGAACTACGTTGACTTTGATCTTCCATTCAAACGGAAGTACGTAGGCACGTTTGGGATTTAACCCCGAGCGGCAAGTCAAAATCACATTTCATTGGTCTAAATCACATTAATCACCCTGCAAAGCATTCATTCATAGGTTAGTTCTTCAGCATGACATAGTCTCGGGATCCATCTCGGGTTTGTAGACCATGCTTTAACATTGGGTTAATTAATCTAGTAATTAGGTTAATTAAAATTGGAGTCAACTTAGGGTTTTTTCCTAGTTTACCCTAAAATAATTAAACAAGGTGGCGACTCACACATCACGTGCATTTCTTCCTTAGTCACATGCATCCATATGCCTATGATATTTCGGGGGAGGGGTTCACAAATTTATACCAATAGAATCCGTGTGTGGGAGAAATAAGGTTGGAAGGCATGCATTTCCCAACTCCCGTTCCCCTGTATGTTATAAACTGTACATATGTTGTGACTTTCATGCACCATGTAATATTTTTCTTTTCAGCCATACATTAATAAGAGCTAATTTTCGGTATGGACGTTTGACCTTGGTCTTGAGACTGGACTTTAAATTTGTTTTGAATAATATAATGCAATCACTTATAGTGAATTTATACCCAAAAGAAAAGGGAGATATAAGGGGGTTGCGATTCCTCTGTATTTTTACATTTCTCGCATTATCTGAAAGTAAGTGAGAGATTACAGAATCTGTAACAAATGAAAATGAGATCCTACTTGGGGCCATATGTTCCAAGGCAAAAAGTAAGGATACAAAAAAGATAAATAAGAAAAATCCCGCTTGGAAATTCTTTTATTCCAAGGCAAAAGTTAGGGACTTGAGAGAAAATAGTCGACCGTAAATTTCAAAAAGGGACGGTCGACGACAGATAATGCCAGAAATGTTTAAATACAAAATAAGTTATTGCCGTGTTATTCACACCGAATTTTTGGTCCAATCGTTGAAATCGAGATCTTATTTCCATGCCGGTTATTAGCACATTAGAACTACATTCCTCATCCTATGTGCTGTTATTTCTCATGCATACATGCAGGACCTACTTTAACTCAGGTATTTCTATCTATTAGTCAGAATTGATCCTCCCCGGGAAATTACTTCAAGAGCTTGGCACCGACGCCCTGGTCAACGTTTGGTCAGAGTGTCCCCAATCCCCGAGCCTACTCCAGTCAGTCCTGTGAATTATTCAAGTTTCTCGGATTCAGTTTCTGATTCAGATGTAGTAGAAATGGCTGACGACATGGTGAATGAGACCGGATTCTCTCCAGCCTAGATAAGGACCATTACTTAGATAATAGCTGTTGCTTTCGCCCAAGAGAGGGCACAAAATCAGACTCCTCCTGCTTCAAGCAACCAACCTGTGGTTGAGGAGAGGGAAATCCTAGAACCCGCTTCAAATAATCAGGCCTCTGCCGGTGATACTGTCCCAGTTGAGAATGATGTAATCAAGCAACTTGCTGAGCTGAAAGACAAAGTGGAGAAAATGTCTGTTGCAAAAGAGAAGGACCTAATCACTAATTTCCATGTAACTGAATATGTCTTACATCCTTCGAGTTCCACTTCATTCAAGACTTTCAAGCATACTGTATTTGAGGGAGACAATGACCCGCGGTCCCATCTGTCTGAATTCCTCCGGGTTTCCCAAATGAACCGATATAATGAGGAAGATGTTTTACGAGCATTCCCTCAAACACTGCACAAGAGTTACCGGAGATGGTATGATGGCCTAGACATGGAGACACAAAGAAATTGGGTCAAGTTGCAGACCACTTTTCTGAGGCACTTCAAGACAGATGACAGTGATGAGTTCGGCATGCGTGATTTGGAGAGTTTGAGGCAGGAGAAAGATGAAAGTTTCTCCGACTATTATAGGAGGTGGAGGACAAAACTATTCATGGTCCAGACAAGGCCAAAGGACCAAGAATTGATCAGAATTTTCAGTAGAAGCCTGTTACCTTTCTTCAAGGAGAGAATGCTGGCCCAACCTCTCACTGATTTTGCTCTAGTTCAAAGGGCTGGGTTGAACATAGAAGAGCTGTATAAGGATGAGAAGAAGAAGAGTCGAGGGTTTGGTAACTATCGGACCTCCTACACTGATAGAAATGCCGGAAGCAGTACCCCGAACCAGTCAGGAAGTAGTAACACGGTGGGAGCTGTCAATGAAAAAGTAAGAAGGGAGTTCACCGATCTGGGCAGACCTTTGAGCACGGTCATGAGATCCTGCATTAAGAACGGAGTGCTTTCCAAGCTGCCAGTTAATCCAGCTAAACCTATTCGAGGTAGGTTTATGGATCGGAACTGCGACTACCACCAGTGTAAGGGGCATTCTACTGATGATTGTTTCAAGTTAAGGCACGAAATTCAGGATCTGATAGATAGTGGAAAGATTACCAAGCCTTCTGAGAGGAACAAGCCGAGCACAAAGAACAATCCATTGCCACAATACCAATACAACTATCCACCCCACACGTCTCAATCGGGCGGATCAGTTAACGCAATTGGGAGTGGTTTGCCGGAAGAGCTAGTGACGGCAGAGGCTGAATGGGAGGAAAGAATGTGTGCCATGCTGAACATCTGGGATGATTGCAGCAGTGAGGAGGAAGAAGAGAAGATGCCTGTGAAGATTGAGATTGAAAAGAGCATCACCATTAAGGTGGGTGAAGTACCAGAAAGTGAAGACGAGAAGATTCAGCTCACGATTCAGAAAAGTTTAGCTGATCAGGAGGATCAATGGTATTATAGCAGTGAGGAGGATGTGAATGAAGTGGGCATCCAGAGCTTAACCCAAAGTGGTCGCGTGTATAATCCCGATAGCAGTGCTCAATCTAAAGGAAAAGGAGTTGCCACTGATGGGATGGGAAAGAAGACAACAGATAAGGGTGAAGAACAGCCCAAGGAAAGGAAGAAAGAAGATGAAGCGGGAAAAATGCAAAAGAAGACTACCGAAGTAGGCGAGAGTCGTCAAAACAAAACACATAGTGGTGTAATAGCAAATTCAGTATTGAGCCAGCTATAGAGGACCAAGGCGGATATTTCACTGTGGGATTTACTGATAGCTTTAAAGGAGCATAGGGAGTCTTTGTTAGAAGCTATGACATTTGTTAGAGTGCCTGCCAGAATCCAGAGTGTGGACATGATCAATGTATTACAGCGCAGGATTGGTGAGATCACTTTCTTTGACTCCGATCTACCTCCAGAAGGAAGGAATCATTTCAAGCCTCTGTACATTCAGGTTGCTGTTAACGGGCGTGAAGCCCACAATGTGATGGTGGACAACGGGTCGGCCTTGTGTGTATGCCCATTGAAGATGCTGTCCAAATTCAAGATTGAGGAATCAGAACTTGAACCGTCTAACATGGTGGTCAAAGCCTATAACAATACCATGCACAATGCGAAAGGAACTTTCAGGGCAAAGATCTCGACAGGGACTATAGAGAGTTGGGTGGATGTAGTCATCCTGGATATTCTGGCCAATTATGCTCTACTGTTGGGAAGACCATGACTCCATCCTTTAGGTGCAATCCCTTCCGCCTTGCACAGAAAAGTTAAGGTTCCCTGGGGTACTGAGGTGGTGACCATTAATGCTCAAGAGGATTTGAATGTGGCGGCTGTAGAAGGCCTTGAGTTGGCTGTCCCTTTGTCTGGTTTTCAGGTGGCCATGATTGATGAAGTAATCACTGAGAGCAAAAGTGCAATCAACAGGATGAGCCCTTTTTCTCGAAAAATGATGAAAAAGATGCAATGGCAATATGGCAAAGGGCTAGGCCGGGATTTACAAGGAAGGTTTGAACCTCTGTCATCATCACATGGACAGCAAGATCGACGTGGGCTCGGGTATTCAGAGAGCAGAAAGAAGGAGAAATATGAGGTCCAGTCTCCGGTTAGAGAGCCAGATCTGAATCAGATTTTCTTTGTCCCAGAGGCTTCAGGGGAATTTCAGTGTAGAGGAAAGACCTATCCTGGCCTTGAGATCTTCATGACAGACTTTGATGAGCAGTTGATCAAGTCTCCTGAACCTTCCTTCGAACAGTTGGTTGAAGGCACACAGTTCATGGTGGGTATGGTTCAAATAGGCAGTGGCACTGAATGGTCATAAAAGATATCAGAGTTTGAAGATTTCTTAGGGATTGGGGATGAAGCTTCCAGAATGGTGCAAGAGCAGAAAGCTAAGGCAAGGATCCTCCAGTCAGTACTAGCAACTGAAGATGCTGAAGAAGCAGAGGGGAAGGTGATGAAGATGATAGAGCATGGAGAGGCCAAAGGAGAAGCTGCCCCGGAAGCAAAAGAAGCTCCAGATGCTGATGAAGTGATTCAAGCAATAAAAGACAGTTGTGATGAATGTATCGAACAGGCTATTAATCCTGTCTTTTGTTTTTCTGATTATTATTTTGAGAACAATTTAGATGGTGTCCCTTTATTATTTCAATCAATGGAAGTGAATTTTGACTATTTGTTTTCTTGTTTTCCTAATTGTCACGTTCATGGCATTGATTATACCACGCGCATATTTGACATAAATGCATTGCATCATTTTGCATTTAACTTAAGCACCACCGAAGATCCTGAGATAATCGAAATCGGATCGAACTTTAAGCCTGAACTTAGACAAGATCTCCAAGAATGTCTTAAGAGAAATTCAGAGGTATTTGCCTGGAGCTATGCTGACATGCCAGGAATCGGCAGATCAATCGCAGAACACCTCATTCCTACCGAACCAAGCATTAAGCCAGTGAAGCAGAAGAGGAGGCGAGTCAGACCAGAGTGGCAAGACAAGATCAAGGCTGAGGTCCAGAAACAGTTGGATGCAGGATTCTTAGAAGTAGTACATTATCCGGAATGGCTGGCCAATATAGTCCCTGTGCTGAAGAAGGATGGGAGGATAAGAGTCTGTGTTGACTACAGGGACCTAAACAAAGCCTCGCCTAAAGATGACTTTCCACTTCCGCACATAGATGTTTTGATTGACAGTGCTGCCGGAATGGAATGTTATTCTATCATGGATGGATTCTCCGGATACAACCAAATATTGATGGCCTTAGTTGACAAGCACAAGACTGCCTTCACCACGGACTTTGGGACTTTCTGCTATAGGGTGATGTCATTTGGACTGAAGAACGCCGGGGCGACATATCAGAGGGTGGCTACAACATTATTTCATGATATGATCCATAAAGGATTGGAAGTATATGTGGATGATATGATGATCATGACAAGAACACAGGAAGAACACACGGAGATGCTAGAAAAGTTCTTTGCACGGGTTAAGCAGTACAACTTAAGACTCAATCCCAAAAAGTGCGTATTTGGAGTAACAAAAGGGAAGTTGTTAGGTTTTGTGGTAGGACCTAACGGGATTGAGGTTGACCCCGACAAAATAAAAGCCATTCAGGATATGGAACCGCCAAGAACAGAATGTCAGGTGAGAAGTTCTTGGGAAAAATTCAGTATATCAGCAGGTTTATTTCTAGGCTATCCATCACTTATGCTCCGATCTTTAAGCTACTTAAGAAGAATCAGCCAGTTAAACGGAATGAGGACTGCCAGAAAGCCTTTGATAATATAAAGAGGTATTTGATGAATCCACCAGTGCTGAGTTCGCCTAGACCAGGAGAAACTCTAATCCTGTATTTGTCTATAGAGGATGCAAGAGTGGGGGCAATGTTGGCACAGCCAGACGCTGCTGGAGTAGAAAAGGCCATCTATTACATCAATAAGAAACTACTGCCTATCGAGGAGAAGTACAATTTGGTAGAGAAAACGTGTATGGCAGTAGTATGGTCGATAAAGAAGCTGAGGCCTTACTTTGATTCCTTCAGGGTCACTTTCGTTTCCAAAATTGATCCTATGAAGTATCTGTAGAGAACGCCTACTCTAGAAGGACGACTGTCCAAATGGTTAATTTAGATGTCTAGTGTGGATGCAGAGTTTGTCACGAAGAAAACGGTCAAAGGATGGGTTGTGGCAGAGTTCCTGGCAGAGAATCCCATTGTAGATAATGAATCATGGGAATTGGAGTTCCCAGATGAACACTTGCTGTGTGTTGAAACAGGGGTTTGGAAATTGTACTTTGATGGATCAGCCAATAGAAACGGAGCCGGAGCTGGTATCGTAATAGAAGCACCTAATGGCGAGGTTACAACAATGTGCAAAAGATTGTTGTTTCCGATCACCAACAATATGGCTGAGTATGAAGCGTGCATCATGGGAATGGAGGCTCTTCTTGCATTCGGTGCTAAGGAAGTCGAGGTAATAGGAGATTCGTTGTTGGTTATTGAGCATGCTAATGAGAGATGGAAAGTGGAAGAAGAAAGGTTGAAGCCCTATGTTGAGTACTTGTTGAAGAAGGCAACACTCTTTGATAAGATCACCTTTACTCACATAGGAAGAATCCATAACAGAATTTCGGATGCCTTGGCAAACTTAGCATCAGCTTGGCAGGATTTAAGTAAAGTCCCAAAGAAGCCATTTGTCATTACCGCGGCAAATATCCCATGCTGTGAAGAACATTTTGTGAATTAGGTGGAGTCAGAGGAAGAACCTTGGTTTACGGATATTCTGAGGTACATGAAAGACGAAACTTTTTCTGATGATGCGACAAAAGAAGACCGTTCAGTCTTAAGAAAAATGGCTTTAAATTATGTCCTGGCTTATGGTGAACTTTATAGGAGGGCTTAGGACGGAATGTTGCTAAGATGCGTAAGTAAAAAGGAGGGAGAAGAAATAATGAAGAAAATCCATGAGGGAGTCTGCAGCACTCATTTGAGCGGCATGAGCTTAGCTAGAAAAATCATGAGGCAAGGTTATTTTTGGATGCAGATGGAAGGTGACTGCGTCAATTATGTACATCATTGTAAAGCCTGTCAATACCATGATAATAAAAGCTATTTGCCTGCTGTTGAACTCCATCTGACAGCTCCTTCTTGGCCTTTTTCAGCATGGGGTATAGATATTATCGGTAAGATCACGCCAGCTGCATTGAATGGTCATCAGTATATCCTGGTTGCAGTAGACTACTTTTCTAGGTGGATCGAGGCTCAATCCTACAAAACTTTGACCGCTAAACATGTGGCTAGATTCATTGAACATAACATTTTCTATCGCTATGGTGTTCCCCATCACATAGTTACAGATAATGGTTCTCATTTTCAAGCAGATGTTGGTCAGTTGCTATTCAGATATAAGGTTGAGCATCACCATTCTTCTCCTTATCGCCCTCAGGCTAATGGTGCAGTAGAAGCCACGAATAAGGAGATTAAAAGAATCATATCCAAGATGTGCGAAAAATATAGAAGCTGGGCTCAGAAACTTCCTTTCGCGCTCTGGGGGCATCGCACTACCTTCAAGTCAGTGAATGGAGCTTCTCTCTTTGAACTTGTATATGGGATGGAGGCAGTGTTACCAATAGAGCTCGAAAAGAAGTCTCTCAGAGTTCTGGTAGAAGCTGGTCTGACCGAGGAAGAATGGGTCAAGAAAAGGTATGAAGATCTAGCGCTTTTGGATGGAAGAAGATTGAACGCTCGATTCCAGGATCAGATGAGAAAGAGAAGGATTGCTCGTTTCTACAACAAACGGGTACATCCAAGGGCTTCAAAGGATGGAGATTTGGTGTTCATCAGATTGTTGGATCATGAAGCCCAGAATCATCCTGGTGGGAAATTCAAACCCAACTGGCATGGACCATTCAGAATTCAGAAGCTATTAGCTAAAGGTGCCGCTGAATTAATTACTATGGAAGGGAAGCCTATCAACCGGATTGTCAATCAGGACCAAATGAAAAGATTCTATGTCTGAAATGATGATTTCGATTAAAAAAAAAAACAAAAAAAAAAAGGAAGCTAAGTTGAAAACCCGAAAGGGCGGCTTAGGCAAGAAATGAGTTCGCTAGGTTGAAAACCCGCAAAGGGCGGCCTAGGCAAAAGTTAGGGCATAATAAAATAAATAAAAAAATAAAAATACAATTGGCGGGATTAACGCGTGGTGCTTAGTTTAAATGCGAAATCTATGCCATGCGTTCGTGACAGATTTGTGATTGGTTGCTCAATGCCATCAACTTGACTTGAAGGAGAATAGGTAAATGAATAGTTAGAATAAATGACCATTGTATTAAAATAGTTTTCTTTACTTCTGTATAATGTTGAAAAGAAGTAAGATTAATAAAGGGTTTGAATTTCAAAATTTTTCTTCCTTTTGTTCCGGGGATATGGTTAAAGAATGCAAGACCTCCCTCTCTGCTTATCTGATCAAGATTGACTCATCTATTTCAAAAATGTTCTGGCTGCTGGTCCTGCCTAAATGATGAATTTTTTAAAACATGGATCAGGAGAATAAATACCATTTTCTCAGTGATTTCCTTGGAAAGATCAATAAAAAACCATGGATAAAACCTTAGTACTCAGTAGGTTCATGCATACATAAAGAAGTTACATATGCTGTTTTTGTTTGATCTATGCAGGCAATAAAATAGTCACCCCATTTCTTTTTATTTCCAAATGTAAGCTTCTATCTTTAAATCATAATTCATTTTTATGACCTTTTATTTATTAACCCAGGGGCAGGAGGCCCAAATAACTAACACAACAAATAATTTCGAAGGGAAAGATTTGTTGTCTTTTATTGTCCATGTGTGCAGAAAGCAGGAATTAATAAAGACAGAACCACTGGAGTCATTAATTGAAAGAAAGGAGACACATTAACTAGGAGCTCATGGTCCAGAAATACAAGGAACTAAAAAAAAAAAAGAGAAAAGAAAAGCAAAAGAAAAGCAACAACAACATTTATTCTAGTAGGGGCTATCATCAGACGCCAATCTTTGCACCTAATATCATCATGGGGTGTAAAACCAGTTGACGTACTCGGGTGTCACAGTTTCCTGCATCACTCCTTGACCTAGGTACCTGGTGTTTCGGTTTCGCCAGCGGTCAGTCAAATTGGTCAAAAGACTCCGCGTCATGAGACCACTTTCAAAGTCATGAATTCTGGTAACGCACTGTATCATGCCGTATTGACGGCTGATCCTGTCTAGGAAATAGGCCATGGAATGGTCTAGACTGGCGTATAACACGTAATCGAGATTCATGCTTCCAACAGTGACCAGTTTGATCCTCCACCAAGGACAAGTCCACCGAATTGTCGGGTTATCCCCAAAATCGAAATGTCCTCGAGACCGAGACCGAAAGTTGGCAGGACCATAGGTCGGAATCAAACGAGCTGGGACCGGAAGAATCAGGCTTAACTTGTCTAGAGCCCAGGCTTGCAACAACATCGGACAACCTCAATGGTGAACATTGAAGTTGGTGATATGAAGGGCAATATCCCTAACCCAGCACATCGTCTCCCCCATAATCATTATAAAGACAGTATGATGATACATTTGCATGTCACGAACAACTATCAGAAGTCGGAAATCTCCAATTCCAGGTTGGCGATTTTTCATGGCATACATATTCAACAGTAGGAAACAACAAGCTCGAACCCAAGAAGGATCTATATCCATGGGCAGAACCCTACTCAGAAAAGGCTCTAAACGAAGACCTTGATTCGCATTTATGCCGTCAGGAAGGTAAACCGGGCACAGGGCCGCAATCTCAGCTAGATCATACCTAAGGCCCGGGGGCAAGGCCGGAGTTTCATCTTGTTCAAGGTGATGATCCATCACGACACACATTTCCTCATAGGTCGGAGTTACTTCAGAGTCTTCAAACTGGAAAACCATGGTGTTAGGATTGAAGTACGTGACGAGCCAAGACAAGAAACTATGGTCGGGTTTTAAGTCTTTGAAATATTTCAGCCAGGCGAGTTGGTTCATAGGGGGAATCTGCCATAGGTCGTCAGGAATGGATTGGACGAAGGATGAAACTTGGTTTCTAAAAGCCATGGAAAAGGATTATCTAAGAAGCGGATTTGTTTTGAGTGCTGGAAGTGAAGAAGATGTAAAGGGAAGCCTCCATTTATAGAAGTGTAAAGGGTTTAGTGAACGAAGCACCATCATTATTTGACCTGGTATTTACTGTCAATGGTGGTTGGATGAGCATTTATGCATAAATCAATCTGGTAGTTGAACATTTAAGCCTGCATTAATAAGAAGGAAATCTTGTACAATAAGGAGGTTGAGTCATGACGTTCGCATTAATCAAGTGGACCGCTGTGTCAGGTAAGTACTACGATCCATTTCTGTTTCTGATTGATTTTTACCTTATTTTATTTTTTAAGTTCCTTATCTTGTTTTTATTTTATTTTATTTCATTTACTTATTTACAATAATTGGTTGGTTGAGCACGAACGAGGCGGACCACTCTCGCAAGTAAGCGGGATGCTTTTATTTTGCGTTTTTGTGTGTTTGTGTTTTTCTTATGCAGGGATAAAGTCTCACACAGTGTAAGTAATAAACATGTAAATGACATTGTAATAAAAGCAAAAATACTGTAAAAGTGTAAATAATGTTGTAAAATTAATAAAACTGTACATGTAATACTACAAAAAATGTTAAAAAAGTGGTCAAAACAGAGAAGGCCGGCTACCGATGCCTCCAGCTGGGACCAGCTGCCGCCTGAGGGGGTGGAGACGGTGGTGCATCATCAGATGAGGAGCCATCATCATCCTCCTCGTCCTCGGAGAAGTCCAATGGAATCCCCTCCACCTCTAGCCTCGTCCGAAGTCGATCCACCTCCAGCTGGAGTCGAGTAACAGCGCTGGACTGGCGAGACTGGTGCCTCCATAACCTCCCAATCTCCAGATCTTGTAAAAGCAAAAAGATGTAAGAAGGGTATACAAAGAAAAAGAAGAAGAAGGTAGAGAGATTCATACCCTCTCAGAGTAGAGTTGGGCAATGTAAGACCGGGCGAACCCAAACCTCCGGCACAGCTCCTGGTATCTCTGAGCTGGCACCTGCAAGCACAGAAAAACATTCATTAAAGAATTATCCAGGTAAAGTATTTCTTTACTTAGTAAATTCAGTTTATTACTCATGTATGTGGCATGCTCAGGATCCAGCTGCAGTGGTGGAGGAGCCTGTCTGAGGTCATTCGGGATGATGATGGCCGACTCGAGGCCCAGACCAGGATCCAACGCCACCTCCATACCCGGAGGGAATGGGACATCGCCCAATACAGCTCCCACTGGTCCAGCCAGAGCAGCCGCCTCCGCCTCCGCCTCAGCCTCCGCCTCTGCTCTATAGTAGGCCGGCTTCTGATGCTTCTTCCTCTCCTGCAACAAGTCAAAGACAAACACATTTAGTCGATTGGCCAAACAGTTAAAGAAAAAGGGTCACAATTGAAGAACAAGAGAATCACCTAGGTGTACTCCCGAACCTTTGGCAGCCGGGCCTGCAGTCAAGTGGAGAAGTATGTGGCATAATCGCCAGCCGACAAAGGGCTGTCAGCAGGAGAGCCATCATACTCTGCCTCTAGGTCCTCCCGGGTCATACCCTCTAGCAAGTACATGTGGCGAGAAGGAGCCTGGGGCACTCGCCTCTGTGCCGTGGCCACCTGGATCTCATAGACTCTCTCCCTCAGGAAGTACCGGTCAAGCCAGTACCCCCGCAGCAGGAACCTCGACCGAGTATAGAACTCTGCTACCTCACGAGCGGGATAGGTCCTCCAGGCCTCTCCCTCCTAGGGAGTCAGAAGAAGCTGCAAAACAGAAGAATCAGTAATTGCACAGTGAGAAAGAAAAAGAAAGATATGTTGTTCAGAGGATCCTTGTACTTACATCGGATAAAGCTCTGTCGTTCATGAAGCACCTCCAGTAGTGGGGATCCTCGGAACTGGAGAAGGTATGATGGCAGTGTGCCAGATACCGAGGAATCCGCCGGGAGTCAGCTGGGGTATCACCACTCAGACCACCTGGATAAATGCGGTACTCGTAGGCCCACACCTGCAGTAAAGATCATAATAAGTTCAGTATACAGTTGAGCAGTAAAAAAGATAAGATGATAAAAGAAGAGGGTGAAGAGAATAAGAGTCTTACCTCAAGTGGCCGGATGAACTGCCAGTTTGACTCACCACTACCCCTGGTCCATACATCAAGACCATGGTAGAGGTGAGCCAATGTGGGAGTGGCCCAGTCATAAGAGCCAACCCGGCTCAAATCTCTCAAGCATACTAGCACCGCCAGGTCTCCCTTATTCTAGGAGGTGCATAGCAGCTGTGAAGAGATGATGTAGAAGAGGAAAGACCGGGCTGCCTGATCCCTCTCCTCTCGAGTGTAGGCCGGGGCAGCAGGCCGAGAATCCATCGGCAGCTCTCTCCATGAGGCCAACCTCGTCCGGATCCGCTCAGCCCAGAAGCGGTAGATCACCTCGTAGGTACGCATTCCTGCGCGGTGTTCCTGGTCTGAGTGGTCACACCGAGCAGGGTGCGGACCAGCTCAGTTCCTAGAGCAGCGGTCTGGTACCGACTGTCTAGAGGAGCAACCGGACCATCGAACCCGAGCCCCGTGATAGTAGTATAATCGGCTGGAGTCAGAGTCATCTCCCCGAAGCCGAAGATGAAGGTGTGGGTGCAGTCGTTCCACCGCTCCATTAGCATATAGCGCATGGCGGGTGGAAATTGAGGCTGAGTACGGTGGAGCCCAACAGCGTAGTCGCCAAAATCGGCAGTAACGACCCGAGCGCACATGGGAGGGTCCAACAAATCCCAGAATGCAGACGCATTAGTGGAAGATTCGCCAGCGCGGGCCTTGCCCAGATCAACCTGTGTAAGAAAAAATTCAAATTTAAATAAGAATTAAGCGAACAGTTGTTTATTTTTATTTCATGGCAGGAAAAATAAAAAATTCAAGCCTCGGGCCAAACACAGCTGCGTCACGCGTCTACACAGCTGCGTCACGCAGCTTGCCCAAGTTGCGCATCCTGAAGAACAGCTGCGCCACGCACCTCAACAGCTGCGCCACGCAACTGTTCAAAACATTACATCCTAAGAACAGCTGCGCCACGCACCTCAGTAGCTGCGCCACGCAACTGTTCAAGGCATATCATCCTTGACGAACAGCTGCGCCACGCACCTCAACAGCTGCGCCACGCAACTATCCAAAGCCTTGCCTCGTTGATGAACAGTCGCGTCACGAAACTGTTCTTCCACAGAACAGTTGCGTGACGCAACTGTCGAAGGTACGCAGAAACTAACTTATGATCAAATTTCTTTGTGTTTGTGTTATTTCTATGCATTTTCAGGGCAAAATTATGTCGCATGGGAGGTAACATCAATTCGCAATCAATAAATAAAGCGTTAAACACATGCAAAGGGACGAATTCACCAAGTTCAGAAAAGCTAGGGTTCAATGACGCCTCGAACAGTTGTGTCACGCAACTGTTCACTTAGAACAGCTGCGTCACGCAACTGTTCATGCAGGAATAGTTGCGTCACGCAACTCCTTCCTGCGTGACGCAACTGCCGACGCACACGCAGACAACAAATTCAACAAAAATTCACAATACGCAATTGAAAAACAAGAAATTCAAAGGCAAAATTACTTACCTCAGTCTGGAAATTGCGCATCCCGCTGGTCTCGTAGCGAACCGGGAATTCGGTGCCCGGCAATGGAAGGAGCTGCAGTGGTCGCGTCCCGGGAATCAGGGGATTATAGCTGACCGGCACTCGCTCGCCCTCGAAAGTCGTGATGTCCCGGATCACCCCTAATGTGTTCATCTCCGGGGTATAGGCGGAGGCGGGGATCTTGGGAAGTTGAGACATTTTTGTTGAAAGTTCAGAGAGTTTTCAAAAAGTTTAGAGTTTTGGAAAGTAAAAAATGAAGCGCTAAAGAAGCTTACTTATAGTAAGTGATGGGTCCAAGCCCATTTCCTATCTCTTTAAGCCCAAAGGAGGGGCCCATCAACCTCTTTAAGTCCACAAGAACCAAACGGCCCGTTCAAGCCCATGATGGCCCACTTAAACAATTTGACGTCGGTGTGCGGCTCGTAAACTTCAGCAATTTTGTCTACTCACCGCCCAAGGGGCAGGAGCATCAAATTGCCCAGATTACCCTCAGGTAAGTTTTCTTTCCAACACTGCATCAGGGAAGGTATACCTGAAAATTCAGGCTCAAAATTTTTCTGGCCTAAATTTTTGCTAAATTTTTGCAAAACTTTTAAACCAAAATTTGACAATCAATATTGAAAGGTAAGCCTAAAAAGCTAATATTCTTGGTCCTAGGTCGGAATTCCGGACTGGGGGCAAAAATATAATCTTTGCCCTGATGCAAACTTTTAAAATTTATGATTAATACATGGGGGCATATGACGTCCCCACATTTCTTTCTAACAAAAGGCAAGGTCTGTTTGTACACAGATATTGCTCTTTTCCTCTTGAACAATTTTTCAGGCCAACTGGTGATGGTTTTTCGAAGCCGATAGGTCCTACTGAACAGTGATGGTGCATTACGAAGCTGTTCGGATCGTTTTTCTCGATTGGTGATGGTGTATTGCGAAGCTGATCGAGTCAATCCTCTTACTGATTAGTGATGGTGTATTACGAAGCTGATCAGGACAATTTCAACCACCAAGCAGTGATGGTGTATTACGAAGCTGTTTGGACTCTCTTCCCGGTCAATGATGGTGAATTGCGAAGTTGACCAGGGTAATTAAAACCCTTCGAGCCAATCAAACCGAGCCTCGAAGGTATCCTCATATCCAATCAGACTGAATTTTGGATGCCGTTACTGATCCGACTGGAGCCGACAAAAGCCGATCAAACCGAGCTGAGGAGGTGGCCAGATGATCAAATTAATCCAACATCTTTCAAGCCAATCAAACCGAGCTTTGAGGATGATTGCCAGATTGAAGGCGTGTCAATGGACCACTTTAACATTAATCGTTTATACAATTAATGATAAAGTGGGGGGCAAACTGTTGACGCGTGTTTTTATGCCCCCACCTAACCCGATGAGGATACAAGGATGCGGAATAAGGAATCAGGGTCAACCAGAAGTCTTTAAACCAAGAATCGATTTAAACCAGTTCAAGGAAGTCTGACCTGCACTAGGGTTGCGTCACGCAACTATAAGGTGCGTGATGGCACTAATAGTTGCGTCACGCAACTCTAACCAAGATGATGTCACCTTGAAAAGCCCATATAATGGTTTTGCTTTTTGTGTGGATGCGTGGCAACGGTACGAAAAGTGAGCTGCGTCACGCAGCTGTCGGGTCTGTCACGTAACTGTTAGTTGCATGACGCAGCTACGTTCTGTTGCCCTACCCATATAAATACAACATTTTTATCTTTCAAACGGGACTTTTGGAGATTTTGGAGAGAAAGGGTTTTTTTTGAAAACTAAGAAATATATAGTTGCGGCTAGGGTTTACTGCAAGAACTCCATTGAGTTATCTTGAAGAAGATCAGCCTTAGAGATTAACTAGATTGAAAAACAAAAAATTACAAAAAAAGGAAAAGGGAGAAAAGAAAAAGAAAAAGAGTGTTTTCTGTTTAAACTTGGTAAAGAACATTTCTGGGATCTTGAAGCATTATTCCTAAGACATTCAAATCGTGTGCAATCCTCAAATCTGAGGGTTAGGTAATCATCTAAATTCTTCTTGTTATTTTTTAGTTGTTAATTTATTAAATATCTATTTTGTTGGTGTTTGGGTAGTTTGATATTGGTTAAATAGCATTCTGCCTATTATTGGACATTTCTGAAGTATATTAAACAAGTTTTGATAAAAAGAAAACGTAAAAAAGGTAGTTTGAAAGGTAGTTGTGGACCAGAGCAGTTGCGTCACGCAGCTACAAGCTGCGTGACGGAACTGTTCATGTCCAAAAGAGGTTGACATTACCCTGACTAGTCGCGTGACGGATCTGTTCGTGTTTACAATTTTTATCTCGTTTTCATGTTTTATTTAATATTATGATTTAAATAAATGATTGATGAGTCTGAGAATTTTTCCAAAGTCACGAACAGCTGCGTCACGCAGCTAGGAGTTCCGTCACGCAACTGTTCTTCCATAGAACAGCTACGTGACGCGACTGTTCTAAGGTTCCAGAATAATTTCATTATTTATTTATTATTATTATTTTGTGTAATTAAATAAATGTTTAATTCCTTTTTATAATTCAAGAAACAACCAACAATGGGCAGATTATGGTTTAATCAAATCAAATAAGTTAATATCTTATTATGCATGATTATGGGATTTTAGGGTTTATTGCATTTTAATTGGGTAGATTGTATTTTAAATCCGGTTTGTGGCCCGCCTTTAACCATAAGGCAAGAGCGGGTCTTTTAATTGTTTTAATTGCTATGGGTTGAATGATTGATATGGTTTGAATGATTATGAATGCAATGAATGGATTTACTTGGGACGATTAAATAATTTTCCACATAGGAACTCGGTTCGATTTACTCGGGTTGGATTTAAATAAATAAATCGGCTTTTCTAAATTAAAATAAATTAGAAATTTTAGGTTAAAAGAAGCCGGTTTTCCGGGCGTCGGCTTCCAATAGGCCGACGTACCCAATTCCCTTATCCAGAATCGCACTTGGTGCGCCTGACCAGTCTTTTAAAATAATTGGCCTTAAATAAAATTGGGTTAAATGAAGTCACTTTTAATTGGAAACGGTCCCATTGCCGAAATAATGGGTGGCGACTCAAATGTTTTATAAGACCGATTTATCGGCATTGCGCTCTTAAAAGGTTTTGTCACCATTTTCTTAATAAGAATCACATTTCCAATTTCCAAATCAAAAAATAAATAAATCGAGCGGTTCTTCGTGTCGCTCGGGGGCGATGCGAAAACACACACCACACGTAGTAGCTTGCGCCACTGTAGTTCTCAGCACATTGTTTCAGCGTAGACCTCCCTTTTTGGTTGATCCCGAGTTTTCCTCACAACTAGGCCCAAAAATGGTGATTTAACACCAAGATAAAAAGAAAAAGAGACAGAGAAAGAAGTTAATGGCTCTTAAAAATTACCTTTTTGAAGATCTCTAAAGATTTGTGTAAGAATGGATGAGAGAAACCCAAAAGTTGAGTTTTTGATCCAAAAATCCGCTTTTGAGATTAAATGAACGTGTTTGTAGACTTTTCAAAGAATCCCTAAAGGTTTTATGATTAGAAATGGATGAATCACAAACTAACCTAAGGGGAAAACACAAGTTTAGCTTTGATTTTGATTGAGTTTTAAAAATGGTTGAGTTTCCTTAAGGTTTTCCAAAAAGTCCTCCTCAACACAGTTCCCAATGCCTTATTTATAGGCAAATGAGAATGTGTTATCCTATTTTAAGGCTTATATGGCAAAAATGTCATTGGTGGGCCCTAAAATAGGGTCGGGCCCATTTTTACAAAATCGGACCGGTGGTGCTTAAAATAAGTCGGTGCACCCAGAAGTGCGCTGGGCTGGCTCGACGCGCTTCTCGGGCCTAGTGTCATCGCGAAACACCTAGTGACCCAAAAGACTAAAAATGGTTAAACACGTGTATTATCTCAGCCATGACCATTGGTTCAAAAATTAAGATGATCGGGAATCCCGATCCAAACTTATGTTAAAAACGGTTCACCATCATTGAGCCATTAGGGGCAAAATTTAAGCGTCTACAATTTCCCCCACTTTGATGATATTTTGCTTTTTAAGCAAGGTGTCGTCAAAGTGTAAAGTAGACGCACAAGTAAGAAATGCTTGCCTAGTTTGCATTCTTTGAACGACTTGGATGGATGAAGTTCGCCATTTTGGCGGCTTTGCTGATTTACGGTGGCATTTGGGCAGTTTTGACTGAAATGCTCCGTTTTGGGAGATTTGTCGCCGAGGACATGAAATACGGATGAGCTGCGCCATGTTGATTATTGGCGGCTTCAATGGATGTGTGCCTTCTTTGAAGGGCTTAGGTGCGTGACTTGGGACGACTTGGTTCTAAAATGCTCCACTATGGGAAGGTTTCATTGGGGACATAAAATGCAGATGAGCTGTGCCGTGGTGATTGTTGGCGGCTTCAACGGATGTGTGCCTTCTTTGAAGGGCTTAGGTGTGCCACCTAGGACGACTTAATTCTAAAATGCTCCACTATGGGAGGTTGTCACTAAGGACATGAAATGTGAATGAGCTGCGCCATTGTGATTGTTGGCAGCTTCAACGGATGCGTGCCTTCTTTGAAGGGCTTAAGTGCACCACCTAGGATGATTTAGGTTGCCTCAGGGGACTTACGGTGCCATGCTCCGCCTGGCGAGGTACTTGCAAAAAGCAATGTTTGCTGACAGGAAAACAGGCCTTTGGCCGATGGTTAGAATTAGAAATTCCGTGATTAAGCCCGGAAAAGTGTTCACGTGTGAAGCGTGATTTTGCATAAACTTGATTCCGCATAAAAATGCATAAGTTTGTTTAAGTTTAAGTGAATTTATTAAATACCGTGTTGTGGCACACAAAACCAAAAACCTTACCTGCGACCAGCTGTGTGTTGCCCCTGCTTAAGCGGTGGGCCGTTGGTAGGTTGCTGGCTAAGCATGAGAGCTAGTTGCAGGTCAGCCGTCGAGCCATTCTAGGCCCAATGGCTGAAGTTGGGCCCATAGGCCCACTTTAACTTTTTTTCCCTTTTTTCTTTCTTTTATGTGATTTTCTTTTTTTTCTCTTTTTGTAATTTTACAGATAGTGAAGTATCTGTGGATCCAGGTAGCTGAATTTCCTAACTTTGTCCAGGCGGTAGTGGGAATATTAGCAGGGGAGACTACTGTGAACCCCTACCCCAAATATCAAGCATATAGATGCATAAGACTAAGGGCAGAAATGCACGTGAATGTGTGAGTCGCCACCTTGTTTAATTATTTTAAGGTAAACTAGGAAAAAACCCTAAGTTGACTCCAATTTTAATTAACCTAATTATTAGATTAATTATCCCAATGTTTAAGGCATAGTCTACGAACCCAAGGTGGATCCCGAGACCATGTCATGTTGATTAACTAACCGATGAATGAAATGCTTTGCAGGGTGAATGAAGTAATTGGACCAATTGAAATATTTATGTGATTTCGACTTGCTGCTCGGGGTTAAATCCCAAATGCGCCTACGCACTTCCGTTTGAATGGAAGATCAAAGTCAACGTAGTTCGATAGACCTTTTTTAAAAGGGCTTTGAATGGGTATGCTTAATGCATGAGTGTGTGTATGCTTTGTGCATTTTGTTGAGGCATTTTGCTAAAGAATTGATTGATTTTTAGGCATCTGTTGCCAAAAGTGTTGATTTAAGGCTTTTAGCCAAAAGAATGATTTAGGCAATTTGCTTGCCAAAAGATGATTGTTTAGGCGATTGTCGCCAAAAAAATGTTAATTTAAGGCTTTTAGCCGAAAAGATTAATTTAGGCAACTTATTGCCAAAAATGCTGATTGGGCGATTGTCGCCAAAATTGGTTGATTTAAGGCTTTTAGCCAAAAAGATTTGATTTAGGCAATTTGTTTGCCAAAAGTGTTTGATTGGGCGATTGTCGCCAAATTTGATTGATTTAAGGCAATTTTATTTGCCAAAAGTTTGATTAATTCAAGGCTTTTTGCCAAAAATTGATTTAAGCGATTTGTCGCTAAAAATGGTTAATCTACTTTATAGGCAATTTGTTTGCCAAAAGTGATTAATTGATTTGTAATGTAGGCAATTGATTGCCAAGAAAAACGTGTTTAATGAAGGCTATTTAGCCACAATTATTGATTAATTGGACTTAAGCCGGATTTGTTCGAAATAAAGGCAATTTCACCATAGTTATTGATTAACTAGGCTTTTTAGCCAATATTATCGGATTTAAGCTTAACACCACGATTATTGATTAACCAGGCATTAAAGCTTAATTATATTTAATTGAGGCAATTTATTTGCCAAATTGATGACGTGAATGCATTTATGCAGTTGCAGAGTTTAGGAGTAGAAGAGAAATATGCATGAAGTGCTAAAATTAAATAGACAGGGTTTAGTTATTACCTGAGTCAGTCGTCGGCCACTTCTTAGCTCCAGATTAAGCTCCTCGTTAGGGGAATATTAATTAATTCAATTTTTAGTGACCAAATAACAAAGCAAGAAAGCAATAAAGCTAACTAAAAAATGCAGAAAAGTAGTAAAGAATCGCAAGGAGCGTAAGGGAGAAGGAGCGTCCGTCAACACAAACTGAGTAAGTTGAAATGAAGACCCGGGGCTGCTTTTATAGGCCAAAAAATGGACTGAGGGCGGCCGCTGCCACCGTCGCGGGAGGGGCCGCCGTCGCGGGCGGCCGCTGCCGCCCGGTGCCGGCGGCAGCTGCCGCCCGGTCCGGCTGCCGCCTCCCGATCCGGCGGCCAGTGGCAGCTGTGTCCGGTGGCCTCCGCCGCCGTGGCTGACAGGCGCGCGGATCTTTTGTTCCGGAGGCTTTTCCAGGAGTTCTAAACCTCCAAAAAATATTCTGGGACAGTTCCGCGATCCTCGCGACGTCTCGGACGTTTTAAGTACCATATTGGCATACTTCCAGTAAATTTCCAAAATGGCCTCTAGTCCGACCGGACTGTTTGCAGTCCGGGAAAACTGGCTTTTTGAGCCTCAAAATTTGAGTATTCACAACTACTCTTGCCTAGCCTCTTCTACGACACGTACTACCTTAGGGAGAGGGTGTACGAGTAGGAGCTTGGTTTGAACACGAGGAAGGTGCCTCATGATGTACCATACTACATGTTGTCCACCCAGTCCATCAGGCTAGAGCAGGACATTACAGCTGTACGGAGAGGATCGACTGCTACTGATCACCTGGCTGCTTTTGTAGCCGACGACTACGCCATTTTCGTGGGGATTCAGTTTTTAGTCCATGTCCCTCCATCGTCTGAGTTTGGCCCCTTTGTTGAGGTGGAGGAGCTTGATAGGGATCAAGACGATTATAGACGCTTAAATTTTGCCCCTAAAAGGTTCAATGATGATACACCATTGTTTTTACATAAAACTGGATCGGGATTCCTGATTGCCCTAGTTTTTGAACCAATGGTTTGTGGCTAAGATTATTGATGTGTTTAACCACTTTTAACTTTTCAGGTTATCGGGCGTTTCGCGACAAAATCAGGCTCGGGAAGCACGTCGAGTTTGCCCAGCACACTTCTCTATACATCGCCTCATTTTGCATGTCACCCGGTTCGATTTTATAAAAGTTGGCTAGGTCCTGTTGTGTTGCCCGACAGTGGCTTTTTTTTGCTATATCAACCCTAAAATGGGGCCACCCACCTTTATTTGCCTATAAATAGGCATTGAGACGTATGAAATGGAGGACTATTTTTTTGAAAAATAAGGGGACGCTCTTTTATTTTAAAAACTCAACCAAACAATCTAAAGGCAACATGTGTTAACCTTGGATTTGTGGTGAGAATTTATTGTTAATCAAATCAAAAATCCCTTGTAAACAATCTAGAATCCTAAAAGCAGAAACTCTCATCTTGAATCTCAGATTTTTGGATCAAAGACCAAGTGTTGGAGTTTCCTTCATCCATAATTGAGCAAACCATCAAAGAAATCCCAACAAGTAATTTCTCAGAACCTTTAAACGCTTTCCCAATCTTTTTCTTTGCTTTTTCGATGTTTAAAACACCATTCTTGGGTTTGGTTATGAGGGAAACCTACGATAAACCAAACAGGGGTTTTTGCACCTCTATGGCGCGAGGCCAACAACAGTGGCATGCACCACTTCCCTATGGCGCACGCCACAAATGCCTAGAAACTCCTGTTCTTACTTAATAAACATCCTAATTCAGTAATCTGATGGCCAAGCTTCGACCTTAAAAGGTTAATGATGCGTATTAGATCATATATGGACTAAATAAACACATAAAACATGATTAAGAGCAGTGATTGATGGATTTCTTCATCCTTCTAAGATGAACATCAAGATCATGAGCTTAAATCATGTAAAACCTTTAAATTTGTGTCATTCAATTATTATCCTTTACTTTACTATCACTTTATCATTTCTGTTTTTTATTATTTGTGTCCTTTAAATTCTTATCATTTAGTTAATGTTCATTGTTATTGTGGTAACCCTTTATTTGTTAATCTTGTATCATTTACATTCATCATATTCATGATTGTTGGATGATTGATTGTGTTATGATCTTGTAATTAATATGTAATTCTGTGGTTACTTGTTATCCATTATGATTGTTGCTTGTGGTTTGGATTTATTTTTTATTTAAGCTTCTTATTGCAAAAAGTAAAAGGGTCCTTAATAGGATTTCTATTATTGCTTGATGTAATTATTATTTGGGTTTGGGAAATTTGGAGGGTTTAAGGGTAGAATGTAATGATTAGGTTGGTTTGTAACTCTATTCTCCTCGCCTCCCTTTCTTTGGTTGATTTATGTTATGTTGTATAGATGAATATATGTTTGACATGTTTTCCAAAAATGCATAAAAGGTTTTACATCTCAATTTTTAGTTAAATGCATTATTAAACTATTGTGAATTAATAGTCAACTAGGAAACTGGCTTAGTCGGGTGAGATGGGTGCCTAACACCTTCTCATCTCATACCTAATTCCCGGCCCCTATCTCTGGTTTAGAACCGGATTAGTCGATTCCAAAGAATTGGCTGATTCGAGAATTTTTCCTAATAAGGGTGGCGACTCCAAAATAAAACTCTTACCAAAGTAAGAGAACCTTTTCCGAGGATTAAACGAGTTTAATAAGGAGAAAACCATTTCATTAAATAACATAAATCAAGCTCGTTCGATTCATTCGAAATCTTTTTGGGAAAAATCCGACATCCTCAGCCTGGAGACTCCATTGGGGATCGAACCAAGCATATCTGGTTTTTGGTTTTGGGTTCGAATAAGAGAGTTTCTTTCGAAAGTTGTCCACTTATTCATAATCATTAATAATGTTATTAACTTCAAATTGAGTTTATTTTTTAATAATTTTAAACTGTCATTCATGCATTTATCTCTTCTTTATCTCCTTTCTAGCCTAAAACCCTAAGGTGATATTGGGGGTTGTTATCCTCTCACTCTAATTGACTGTTTGGATCCGCCACTAATATATACCACCCATAAGTCAAAAAAATTGGCAAATGGGAGGAAACAACCAATTCTCGCTTATGGAACCCAAGACTTAATAAGCCCGACCTAAGCTCATGTAATCTACCCTAGTTCCTTCCTCTAGGTTTTGCCTTAATAAGATTTGATTGTTGCATTCATTCAATAAATGCGAGAGACGATGGTCCAAAAACCCATGATGGTTTATGGGCCCAACCTATATGTCCTAGGGTTAGAAAAAGACCTTACCTCGAATCGTGTGTGGGAGATATAAGGGTGGAGGTCATGCATTTCCTAACTCCCTTCCCCTCTTGTTTGTATATAATTGCTATAAATGTTTTGTGCCTCTTTCATGCATCATTTGACTTGTTTACTTGTAGCCATATAGGGTATATTCCATCATGTCTCGATCTCGACGATCAAAGCGCCAAGGGGCGAAGGACCTAAGAGAAGTGTTGGAGGCAAAACAAGCTAAAAGAGCTCTATCCAATAATGATTAGAAGACAGAGGCCCAAATGCCTAAGAGGGGAGCTCCTTTGGTTCCAACTCCAACGAAGGAAGACCAATTAGAAGAGGCTCATCAACTCTTGCTTAAACTAAAGCAAGTGCAACTCAAAGTTATGACTCTCTTCTAAGGTGTGGAGGCACAATTAATGCTCATGTGCAATATTGCCAACCACCTTGTGGAAATTGGCTACTTCACTCTAGAGGATGCGAAGCCTTATCAAACCTCTTAGGCTTGGAGGTTCAAAAATTATGAATATTTAGCTAGGGTCTCAAAAGAACAATCAATGTAAAAAGTTCACTTTTGGAGAAATAATGGAAGAGTCTATTTTTGAGCCAAATACTGTTAATGTCACAAAAGAAAAATAAAAGAAAGGAGAAAAACAAGAAAAAAATGTCTCAAATGAAGAATCCTGCTCAAGTATTATCACGCTTGAGGCAAAAAGAAAGGTCGTTATAAGTATTTGGCTACAAAATAGGGTACGTTTTGCTCCCAACAGTTGTTAAAGGCCTTTGTCTAATTTTGGATTTGAATAATCGTGATAAAGCCATGATGGAATGTAGCATTAGGTGCATTTCACGATGTTGTGATTGTACGATCACATTGATGTATGCCATTTCATAAGCATGCATTCATGCATATATGCATCATGCTATGTTATTTAACATTCATTTTGTCCAGTCAAGATAGCTCCCACAAAGAGAAAAAGCATCGAAAATAATCAGTTGGTCAAGGATAGACAGTCAGTTGATTAGAGTTGAAGAATCTTCAACCCCCTCTGATTTACCTGGTTCAGTTTCTTCTAGTCCTTTGGGCTCCCACTTTGAGATTGAAAACTCTCCGGTTAGAAAAAATTCGCTAGTTTTAGCTTTCATCATTACTGATAGAATGGCTGAACCCAGTATTCCTTTCTCTGAAATTGAGAAGATGATCGAGAGAATAGTGGTACTAGCCTTGAGTAGATCATGAGGTTTGATAAAGGAAAAGAAAAAGTGGTTATCGAAGATGACGAATAAGCTAAAGGAGAGTCTGACAAAAAGGAGCATGTAGACGACACTTGGCAAGATGATGAGTTTTTCAAGAAAATGTCTACCAAGAGGGCTGAGACTGAGCCGGTCGTCTCAGAAAAGTTTGAGAAGTTGGATAAGAAACTCTAGAAATTGCATGTGTTTATAAAGTCCAAGGGAATGGATCAGTATGTTGACCTCGATGACGATGACGATGAGGAGCTAGAGCTGAGGCAAGTTACCCCGATGACTTATAAGATGCCAAAAGGGGCAAAGTATGATGGCAACGGTGACCAAAGGTGCACCTCATGCATTACAAGTCTATCATGAAGTTGGTTGGTCTGCTGTCACGGGAAATCTTGAAGATGTTCCTAATGTCCTTAACAGGGTCTGTTCAAACTTGCTATTACAATCTTGAGAAGAGGGTAAGAAGAGATTGGAATGAGTTGACAACAGTTTTCCTCAAAGAATATGTTTATAATCTCCAAATGAGTGTTAATTTGAGAGATTTAAAAGCAACTGTGCAGAAAAATGACGAGACCTTCACTGATTATATGGCTAGATGGAGAGCCGAGGTCACATAAATGAGAAACCATCCGGATACTAAGGAGTAGATCAAGATATTCATCAAGGGGACTCTGCCAATTTTCCGTGGAAAGCTATATTATATGTTGTTAACTGAATATTCTTAGGTTTATGAGGTGGGGACTGTCATTGAAGACAAAATAAGAGAAGATAAGAAGTATGGGAATCGAGCTGGAAGTTTTAAGAAGTTTGGGTTCTAAGGGTCCAGTCAGTCAGCTAAGACTCTGAGTACCACCAAGAACACAACGACAGCCGCTCTGGATTTGAGAGCTACAAATGTGCCACTAAGGAGATTTTCTAACTTTGGCACTTCTCTCTCTAGAGTATTTGAGAAAGTGAAAATGGCAGTTTTTTTATGACCGCTTACGCGGAGACCTCCTTCGGCCATTTTGCCAAACTATCAAAGTGCTTATTGCCAATACCATCTAGGTAAGGGCCATATGACTAATAATTGCTTCTGACTGAGGCATGAGATACAAGATCTGATCGACAGTGGTAAAGTGACAGATCTAGAAAAATCAAGGCCGAGCATGAGGACTAATCCACTTCTGAATTTTAGGAACGTGCGGCCTCCTAAGAACTTATATATGTTTAAGTCTAGAAAGACTCCCGAGGAGGTCCTGGCCGAGTTTGAAGAGGAGGAGGAAAGAGAGAGGGAGATGCTGTTGGAACAAATGTGATGGTGCTAAATGTGTGGGATAGCGATGAGGAGTGGTTGGAACAAAGCAATCAAGTCTGTATTGGAAGTGAAGATGAAGTAGAGGTGAATTCCGTTATTCTGAACGTATGGAGTAGCGAGGATGAGAAAAAAGCAAGAGCAATAAGACATGTGAACTGCAGTGGTCGAGTGTATCAGCCAGATATGACCAAGTCGTGGAAAGAAAAGGAAAAAGCAAGCTCATCGGATATGCCAAAGAAGGAAGTAGAAGATGATGCCCTGATGAGTTGAAAAGCACCCATGAAAACATAAGCATTTGGGATCTATTGGTATCATCAAAACAACACCTAGAGGCTTTGCTAAAAGCCATGGTGGAGATTCCGATTTCATCATTGACAGGCTTTTTCACAAGTTTATGAAATCGCAACAAGTAATAGAATGAGTAGAGTTTCATTCCCACGAGGATTGTATACCAAGTACCTGTGAACCCCTACCCCAAATATCAAACAAGCATATGGATGCATATGACTAAGGGCAGAAATGCACGTGAATGTATGAGTCGCCACCTTGTTTAATTATTTTAGGGTAAACTAGGAAAAAACCCTAAGTGACTCCAATTTTTAATTAACCTAATTATTAGATTAATTAACCCAATGTTTAAGGCATGATCTACGCACCCGAGGTGGATCCCGAGACTATGTCATGCTGATAAACTAACCAATGAATGAATGCTTTGCAGGGTAAAATGAAATAATTGGATCCATGAAAATGTTTATGTGATTTCGACTTGCCGCTCGGGGTTAAATCCCAAACGTGCCTACGTACTTCCGTTTGAATGGAAGATCAAAGTCAACGTAGTTCGATAGGCCTCTTTTAGAGGGCTTCGAATGGGGATGCTTTATGCATGAGTGTGTGTATGCTTTGTGCATTTTGTTTAGGCATTTTGCCAAAGACTTGATTGATTTTTAGGCATTTGATGCCAAAAATATTGATTTTAATGGCTTTTAGCCAAAAAGATTGATTTAGGCAATTGTTACCAAAAATTGATGTGATTTAGGCAATTTATTGCCAAAAATTGGTTAAGCGATTTGTCGCCAAAGTGATTAAGGCATTTGTGCCAAAAGTTGGTATTGAAAGGCGTTTAGCCAAAAGATTTAGGCAATTTGTTTGCCAAAAGTGATTATTCGGGCGTTTGTCGCCAAAATGACTGATTTAAGGCTTTTAGCCAAAATGAATTGATTTAGGCAATTTTTGCCAAAAGTTGATGTGATTTAGGCGATTATCGCCAAAATGATTGTTTGAAGGCTTTTAGCCAAAAGATTGATTAATTCTAAGGCATTTTGCCAAAGCTTCTGATTTAAGCGATTTGTCGCTAAAAAGTGGTTAATCTAATTTATAGGCAATTTGTTTGCCAAAAATTGATTGAACGGTGGGCAATTTGTTGCCAAAATGTGGTTGATTTAATTGTAGGCAATTTGTTGCCAAAACGTGATTGATTAAGGCTTTTTAGCCACAATTATTAATTAATTGGACTTAAGCCGAACTGTTCGAAATAAAGGCAATTAAACCGTAGTTATTAATTAACTATGCTTTTTAGCCAATATTGTCGGATTTAGCATTAATACCACGATTATTAATTAACCGGGTATTTAAGCTTAATCATATTTGATTGAGGCAGTTTATTTGGCTAATTGATGACATGAATGTGTTTATGCAGTTGTAGAGTTATTAGGAGTAGAAGAGAAATATGCATGAAGTGCTAAAATTAAATGAGCAGAGTTTTGTTTATTTACCTGAGTTAACCGGTGACCGCTTCTTAGCTTCAGCTTGAAAAACTCCGGATTAAGCTCCTCGTTTGGGGAATATTAATTTAGAATTAATTTAATTTAAGTGGCCAAATATTAAAGTAAGAAAGCAATAAAAGCTAAATTAAAAATGCAGAAAAGCAGTAAAGAATCGCAAGGAGCGTAGAGGAGAAAGAGCGTCCGTCAACACAGACTGAGTAAGTTGAAACGAGGGCCTCGGGGCCAATTTATAGGCAAAATGGACTGTTTCGGTGGCCTGGGCCGCTGGATCTCGACGGCTGGGCCGCCGGAGCTCGGCGGCTAGGCCGCCTGAGCTCGGCGGCTTGGGCCGTCGGAGCTCGGCGGCTGGGCCGCCTGAGCTCGGCGGCTTGGGCCGTCGGATCCCGGTGGCTGGGCCGCCGGATCCCGGTGGCTGGGCCGCCTGAGCTCGGCAGCTGCAGTAAAGAATCGCAAGGAGCGTAGGGGAGAAAAAGCGTCCATCAATACAGACTGAGTAAGTTGAAACGAGGGCCTTGGGGCCAATTTATAGGCAAAACGGACTGTTTAGGCGGCCTGGGCCGCCGAGTCCCGGCGGCCTGGGCAGTCGGATCCCGGCGGCTGAGCCGCCGGGTCCGGCAGCCAGGGCTACCGCCGGCGCAATTTCTAGTTTTACATTCCGGCGGCCAGGGCTATCGCCGCCGTTGGCACAGCGGCCGGCACATTTTCTAGTTTTACGTTCCGGAGGCTTTTCCGGGAGTTTCGGACCTCCGAAAAATATTCCGAGACCAGTTCCGCGATCCTCATAATTTTTAGGACGTTTTAAGTACCATATTGGTATACTTCCAGTAAATTTCCAAAGTGGCCTCCGGTCCGGCCGGACTGTTTGCAGTCCGAGAAAATTGGCTTTTTGAGCCTCAAAATTTGAGTATTCACAGTTGCCCCCCACCGGCTATCATAAAAATGATTTATGAGAGCCAGTGGTTGTCTAAAGGAGCAAATTTTGAGGATGGGCAGAGGAGGAAACCCCGCCGTTGGTTTTTTTCTTTGAAATGAAATGATCAAATGCATGGATTTATGTTTGCAACTTAAAGATGTTTTTGCCTCTTAATGAGGGCTTGAAAAGAGATTTTGCCTCTTAACGAGGGCTTGAAAAGAGATTTTGCCTCTTAACGAGGACTTGAAAAGAGATTTTGCCTCTTAGAGGATTTGAAAAGAGATTTTGCCTCTTAATGAGGGCTTGAAAAGATGTTTTGCCTCTTAATGAGGGCTTGAAAAGAGATTTTGCCTCTTAATGAGGGCTTGAAAAGAGATGTTTTGCCTCTTAGAGGACTTGAAAAGATGGTTTGCCTCTTAATGAGGGCTTGAAAAGAGATTTTGCCTCTTAGAGGACTTGAAAAGATGTTTTGCCTCGTAATGAGGGCTTGAAAAGAGATTTGTTTTATTTTTGTTTTTTTTTTCTTTGAGAACCAAGGGTCCACCTAAAGTCGAAATGATCAAATGGCTTGGTTTTGGATGAAAAATGGTTGGTTATTGGTTGGGGCTTCACCCTAGGTTTTATGTAAGAAAAAGGTTAACCATTAACCGGGTTCTACCCTGGGTTTGTGTAAAAGAGGTTGACGATGGTTGGGATTCCACCCTGGGTTGTGTATGTTTTTTTTTTTTATAGCACTTGCCCCTGAATCCGACTTGGAGGATTTTGCCCCCTGCTTGAGAGAATTGATGCCCCTATTAGTTGAAATAGAATTTCTTCTTAATGAAAGACTAAAAATTCCGTGATTACTTCTGTGATGGGAGAATGGTGAAGGTTCTTATCACTTCTTGCCCCCAGAATGGTGCTGACCATGGAACACTTCAAAACATTGGTGTTGTACTTGTCCAATCGATTGAAGAATCAAAGAGAACAAAGCCACTTATATGACTCGAGGAAACGGACAATGTGGATGACATCGCTCGTCTGAAAGGATCGAAGAAACGATGGTCTGAGTGGAGACGAGGTATTAAAGAATTACCTCTCAATGATTATGTTTGTCATTTTTTAAGGGTTGTTTTGGAAACCCCGGGGATTGAATTGACATTTTCCTCTCTCTCTTTTTTTTCGAGGAATGACTCAAAGAGTGACGCTTTCAAAACGAACTTTTGAGATGACTCGATTTTTGTGACTCGTTGTGGAATGACCACTGGTGATGGAGACTTGATTTTAGAGACTCAAATTTTTCTTGTAGCGAATTTTGACTCGAAGGAACTCAGTGATTCCTGGAAAAAATGATTTATATACTCCCAAGGAGACCTTTGAAAGGGATTTTTTTTTAAGGACATACTTTGTTGTTTATCCTACAAAAATGGACTCTCTAAAAGAGTTCATGAAAGCACTTTTTGTTTTTTTTTTTTTTGTTTTTTTTTTTTACCTTAACTTTTGCCTAGTAGCCCCCCTTTCGGGTTTTTGACTCTAGCAGGCTCTTTGCCCTAACTTTTGCCTAGACCGCCCTTTCGGGTTTTCAGCCTAGCGGGCTCAATTCTTGCCTGAAGCCGTCCTTTCGGGTTTTCAACTCCAGCTTTTATTTTTCTTTTCTTCTCTTTTTTTTTTATTTTTTATTTTTTATATTGGCAAAGAGAAAATGCTATTTATGATGCAAACTTATGTTTGTGACCGCGCCTTTGCGGCTGCCTACGTATCTCTAAGAACTCTTCGGGGGATGGGGAGAATCAGGTCTTTCATAGTTCCTTCAGGGATGCGAACTTCATGCTCGGCTGGTGCGGAACTCATCTTCGTTTTGATGTTAGTGCGGAATTCCTTTCCGTCTTGGTGCAGAATTTATTTCCGACTTACTGTTGGGGCAAAATTCAATTTCGCCTTAATGCTGATTGTGAAATTCATTTCCGATTTGATTTCTTCGGGATTCCTTCCCGACTTGATATTAATACAGAATTCATTTCTGACTTGATTTTTTCGCGGGATTTCTTCTCGGCTTGATGTCTTTGCGGGATTCCTTCTCGCCTGGATGTCTTTGCAGGATTCCTTCCGACTTGATGTTGATACAGAATTCATTGCTGCCTTGATTTCTTCGCAGGATTTCTTCCTGGCTTGCTGACTTTACGGGATTCATTCCTGACTGGATGTCTTTATGGGATTCCTTCCCGACCTGATGTTGATGCAGAATTCATTGCTGCCTTGATTTCTTCGCAGGATTTCTTCCTGGCTTGCTGTCTTTATGGGATTCATTCCCGACTGGATGTCTTTACAGGATTCCTTCCCGACTTGATGTTGATGCAGAATTCATTTCTGACTTGATTTCTTCGCGAGATTTCTTCCCGGCTTGATGTCTTTACGGGATTCATTCCCGACTTTGATGATGTTGAATCAACTTATTGACTCGAGCTCGTATGATAGTGATGACCCTAGGCGAATCTGACTTTGTTGTTGTAGTGGTTTTACCACTGGTTGACTGAAATACGACTTGTATTCATCACAAAGAGTTTTGAATACCCACATTGTGGTGGTAACTTGAGTGGCTTGAGTGTTGAAGAAGCTTTTATGCTTTGAGTTTGTGGCTTCGCCATGTTTGAATTCTTGAGGTTAATTTGATTCCTTTTCTTGAACTTTATCTTCCTCTGAATTTGAAACTTATTTCCTCAATGGTTCTCCTCTCCATAAGGAATTTTGAGGAGACTCTTCCTTTTCCTTGTTTTGAGAAATGATCCTTGTTTATAAGGACACTTGTACTTGTGCCATGCTTGGCGCTTGATTTTCAAGGTGTTTGTTGTCATCCAATTTGTGGAAATGACTGCTTCTTTTAACTTGGTTTTTCAAAATGTGAGCAACCGCTTGGTCTTTGTCCTTATGGCTGAAATGATTTGTCATCTACCCTTGATGGGCTTGAATTTGACGGAGAGCTTGCAGTTGACCCGTTTTTGACAACTTGATTTCCTGTAGCTTTATCCTTGATTTCTTTCTTTTCTGCAGAAGTTCCTTTTGACCCATTTTTTTCTCTTGCTTTGTTTGCTTCCTTTTGACCAGGGGTTCCTTTTGTCCCGTTTTTCCTTTTGCTTGCTTAGAAGCAGCCTCTCCATAAAGAATTTCGAGGCAACTTGATTCTGAGATGACTTGAGTAGTGTATGGATAGCATTGTGACTTCGTGCAGACCCAACCCAATAACTTCTTTATTCTGTCGCTTTTAAGCTCAAAATTCAGACACCTCTCTGTCGCAGCATCTTCCATTCCTGGGTTTTCGGAGAAACCATTCTGGCCCTAACCCCTTCAATCGGCTTTGCCTCGGTACTGTTTGAAGTCTTGCGTACCCTTTGCTGGATCCTTTCCATGATTACCCTTCAAAACTTCCCCTTTGATGGTGCTTCTTAGGATGCCCCCAGCTTTGATTGATGCAGAGCAAATGAATGCATTTTTCTTTGCCAATTTTTATTATCCTTCTTCTTTTTATCATCATTTTTTTTTAATTTTTTTATTATTTTTTCCGATTTTTTTTTTTTTTGTGCTTTCACAGGAAAGGATAGGGAAAGAGTATAAACATGATTGGAACGTAAACTGATCCCTTTTTATTGATAAGACAAAATTTGTGTACAAAAGACACTTAGATTTACAAATTTGAATTGGATGAACACTTGAATGGAAATGAAAATGAAAAGAAAAAAGAAACTAGACCCTAAAAGATAGACTCTGGGTGGACTGTGATGGACTAGGATTGGATTGACTGTAGTGACTTTGTTCTTCTCAATGCTTAAATCGATCAGACGGGTTGTTGTTGGTCTTGAACAATTCCTTTGTTCTTTTGGAGGTTTGATCTCAACCATTCTCAGACACAAACTTCATTCACTTCTAAGAAAAGTTCGAAAGGATCGAACGATTCTTCTTCAGCAATTTTTTTTGCATTAATCCCATGGTTAGGCAAGGGATTGGTTGATGTTCAGCTTGCTCTTGGGGATGATGGACCCATTGTCAACCAGGTCTTGTAGGCGGTTTTTCAAAGTCCAGCATGATTCTGCTTCTTGTATGAGTCTTCTTTGAGTTGACCCAACTGGATTAAGTCTTCCACCTTAGTTGCAGTCGCAATGAGCGATTGGAACGTAGGCAAGTACTGTGTTTGAAGCTGTGACTGGTAGACAAGCAGTAAATTCTTGATTATTATGTCAAATTGTTCCTGTTCAGAGGGTCGGTTGATCATTTGAGCAGCTTTGGCTCTCCACCTTGAAAGGAACGAGGAGAAAGGCTCATTGTTCTTTTGTTTAGTGGTTTCCAGCTCCCTCCGGGTAACATCCACTTCGATATTATAATGGTACTGCGTGTTGAAAGCATTGCATATGTCCTCCCAATTCTTCATTTTGGAACGATCCAAGCTTACAAACCATCTTAATGCAGCACCAATCAAAGATTGCTGAAACAACTGAGCAAGGAGCTCGCTGTTCAGGCCAAACGGGTTGAGGGCACCCACATACATTTTCAGGTGCGTTTTGGGACAAGTGGTTCCGTCAAACTTGTCCATGTTAGGCATCTTGAACTTGGTCGGCAGTCTTGCTTCGGGGAACAAGGACAAGGAGTCCATGTCCACCACTTCCTTGTGTGTCTTAAGGGCAGTAATAGACCTTTCCAACAGTTCCAGCTTCTCTCTCATTTTCTGAGCCTCCAGCTCAAAAGTAGTTCCAGAGGGCATGTCATCCAGGGCAGGGTTTGAGGACGTCGGTGCAGCACCGGGTCCCTGATTAGAGGGACCAGGTCCGCTTCCCTCGGCTGAAGCTCCATTTCCATTACCACCACCTAATTCAGCTATTAGGGCAGTCCTTTGGGCGACCAATGCCTCATTCATTCTAACCTCCATTCTGGCCTCTGTGAATACCCAAATTTTGAGGCTCAGAAAGCCTGTTTTCCCGGACTGCAAACAGTCCGGCCGGACCGGAGGCTATTTCAGAAGTTCACCGAAAATATGTCAATATGGTACTTAAAACGTCCGGAATATCGCGAGGATCGCGGAACAAGTCCCGAAATATTTTTCGGAGGTCCGGAACTCCCAAAAAGGCCCCCGGAGCGAGGCACGGTGTCCACACCGGCCACGGCGGCGCCTGCCGCTGGACATGAATCATCTAAAGCATTTAAAAATAAGACAATTGATAGAGCAAAGGTGGCATTCCCATATGCAGAATTAGTCATCCTTTCTCCACGATTTAAATGCATATGATTAAAAGATCAGAAGGTCTTTATTTTGGGTTGTAACGGGGCTTTCTTGGTGTAAACTTTGCTTAATCAAAGAAAGGGAAAAAATGTAGACAAAAAGTACAAAAGAATGTATAACTTTCAAGATTATATTTTAATTAAACTTTTTCCAGTTCTAGGGAGTGTCTTGTTTTGAAACTTTCTTACTAGCTAGAGGCATCTTGGACAAGGTCTTTTCTTAATATTTTTTTTTGGCACTTTTCTTCCTTGCCTTTTTCTATTTTTTTCTTGAATTCTTTTGATTGCTTTTCATGTGCCTCTTTCTTGAATCTTTCTTCTTTTCTTTATTTGCTAGTATTATTTGATGAATTCTCCCTCTTTTGTTGCTACATTCTAATTAAAAATCGAATCTTTCAATCATACAATCCTTTGTACTTAGGGTAGGAAAATTGAATTTTGGTTTTAATGGCTTGGTTTATTGAGGGTGAAGAAGAAAAATTTATGGTTTTTAGGCTTCAAAGTTGGTTTCAAGAGTCATATTTTTAATTTAGGTGGTCTAGGCTAAATATAGAACAAAAAAAATTGCCTAAATCATCTCTTTCAAAAAGTAAACATTTAAATTTTTCGCCTCGAAGGGATTTCTAAGTTTTGTTCTAGGAATGCCGAGGTTTAAAATACTTTAGAGTGAAACACACCTATATATCATAACTCTCATAAAAATCAGTGTTTAAAACTCTAGAAACAAATAATTTAGATCAATGAACATATTTAAATCAAAATTTCAATTTCAAAACTTAAATATGCTAGAATTGAGAATCAATTATGTTTAACACTTATTACTAGATATGAGAATCTTCAAGCTTACTTGTAATCATTCCAACCATGTTAAGCAAAAACAACAAAAATTTTTAGCTAAAATTCCCTTCCCCCAATTCAATCAATCACATTGTCCCCAATGTGTATAAATTCCCCAAACTTATTTCATTACTTGAAGAAAAGCAGTAAGAGAGAAGAAGAAAAACTTACCAACATTGTATTGAACAATACAATAGAAAGGTGGTGGAAAGTGTCTTAGCTAAAGGAGCAACTAAACATTAAGAACAAAAACTACTAAGAGGTTATAAAAATCCACATAACAAATAAACAAGTTAAAAGGGAAAACAACCAAGACAATGTATTAGAACAAAAGAAACATAAACAAAAACAGAAAAGAAAAGAGAAATCCATCAATTTTCTGGTGGTGGGGGTGGCTGCAGAAACTGGAGGATGGTCTGCAGTTGTCCTTGCATGGTATCCATCTTAGAATCAAGACTGCCATTCATGATCTCAATGGACTGGAAACGGTCTGTGATCATTGTTTCCATCCGCTAAGGCGCGTGTCAAAGAGGTCCATTCGAGACATCATCCTTGCAAGGACTTCATCATTTGACATGTTGGATGTGCCTTGGAATGATGGGCCAGCACCCGATGTACCTGCACCAAAAGAAGAAGGAAAAGGAGGAGGATTATCCTCTTCCATGTTAGCTCCACCGGCTACCTCTGCTCCTGCATCATCAGGATTAGCCTCTGGGGCGCCTACTACTTGATATGTATCCCCGACTTTTTCAATCAGTTTCATATGTATCATAACATCTAGGTCCAGTCTAGTACTACGCCCTCCTCCTATACTATCATAAATTGGCCTAGCCGGGTTCCAAACCTGTAAGTATCTAGCAATCCGAGTTACAAAACATCCCACCATTATGGCCCCCTTGTCGGCTCCAGCTACCTTTCCAAATTTTTGGCAGAGCCAATAACCAACATTCAATAAAACCCCATTCTCAATAGCCCACAGAAAATATAATTCGTTCAAACTTAGCACCCCATCGCTTTCACTCCTTCCAAAAATGGAATTAGATAAGAATTTGTGAATGTAGCGCAAGGAAGGTTTTTTTAATTTGGATGCTTTAGAATATCTAGGATTGTAATTCACTTCACCTGTCAAATTTTTCCAAGTATTACGCGCACTAAAATCACTAGATATTTGTATCTGGCTATTGTCTGTAGGAAACCCAAAAATGTGGCTAATTTCATTCACAGTTAGTTCAAAGTCTTGACTAAGAAGCCTAAAGTTAACCCTGCTTGGTGGTGAATTAGGCAATAATGGAATAAAAGCGCGATAGGAACTCAGAAATTCTAGAGTTAGAGGGGCATAGACTAAGTCCTTCATATCAATAAATTCCCCCCATCCTATTCTCTTAAGAGGGTCTAACACAATATCCCTAAGACCCACTTGCGCTAAGGCAGCCTCATCAATAAATCTATTCGGTAGAATAGGCCGAAGAGATAATTTTGTGTACCTTTCTTGTTGATCGGATGAGGCGAATTCGAATGGAAGTGCAGGAGGTGAAGGAGGTTGAGGAGCCGTGGAAGATCGCGTAGTTGCGCGGTTTCGAGCAGCAATGGAGGATGCGGGTCTGCTACGTTTGTATCCAGGAGGCATTGTTGGAGTTGATTATGTGAAAATTTTGGGTGGAAAGTGTTTGATTTGAGAGAAAAGGGAGAAGAAAAGAGAAAGTTTGGGAGAAAAGAAGTGACGGCTAGGGCGTGCGGGGTGGAAAAGAGAGAGTTTGAAAGCGTGCTCTTCAAAGAGGGCCGCCAATTAATAAGTTGGTCTGATCGTGGCACGGCCGTGCTGATGAGCACGGCCTGGGCGTGCTCTCCTCTGACCTGCAAAACAACAAAAGTGGCGTACCTGGCACGAGCGTGCTACATAGCACGGCTTGGGCGTGCTCTTCTCTGCCTCTCGAGTTCTTTTCGCGCTCGCGCATGTGAAAGTTGCGCTCGCGTATTTTGCTGGCAAACGTTCTGCCTCTCAAAAGTGCTTTCTCGCGCCCGCGCATATGAATATCGCGCTCGCGTCTTCTCGCGTCTTCTGGTCCAATGGCTTCTGACACTCCGATCTGCTTGTCGCGCCCGCGTATATGAAAGGTGCGCTCGCGAGTTTTTCTTGCAACTCTTCTGACTTTCTTTTCTAATTGTCGCGCTCGCGCTTGTGAATGTCGCGCTCGCGACTTGGGCGTTTTCCAGTAACACGGGCGTGCCACTTAGCACGTCTAGGGCATGCTCTCCTCTGACCTTCAAGTGTGTTAATCTCTTTTCTATGGCACGGGCGTGCTGATGGGCACGCCTAGGGCGTGCTCGGTTCTGGATTTCTACTTTTTCCTACAAAAACTCTTAACTAAACAAAAGAACGCTTATGGAGAAAATTTGGGATTTTGACAAATAAAATAGGGAATAAAAATAAATAAATGGACGAAAATTTAATAAAAATAGATGGGTTGTCTCCCATGAGCACTTTCGTTTAACGTCGTTAAGTTCGACGCACTTATCTGAATTTAGGCTAAGCAAGACCAATTGTAGTCTTGATGGGTTCAAAGGTTTCATTATAATAGCTTCTCAAACGTTGAGCATTTACCTTGAAACTTCGATTCGACTTACCATCCACTATTTCAATCGCGCCATGAGGAAAAATTTCCTTGATTGTGAATGGTCCAGACCATCTAGAGCGCAACTTACCAGGAAATAACCGAAGTCTAGAGTTATAGAGCAACACTTGCTGGCCTACCTTTAGATCCCTCATGATAATGCGCTTATCGTGCCATTTTTTAGTGCGATCTTTATATATTTTAGCACTTTCATAAGCATGGAGGCGCAATTCATCCGTCATGTTTAGCTGTAACAAGCGTTTTTGTCCCACTTCCTTGGCATTAAAATTGAGAAATTGAATGGCCCAAAATGCCTTATGTTCTAACTCTACAGGAAGATGACAAGCCTTACCATACACCATGCGATATGGAGACATACTTATAGGCGTTTTGAATGCCGTTCTGTAGGCCCATAGAGCGTCATCTAGCTTTTTGGACCAATCCTTTCTTGATTGTCCAACAGTGGTTTCGAGGATCTTTTTGATTTCTCTGTTAGTGACCTCTACTTGTCCACTGGTTTGAGGATGATATGGAGTACCTACACGATGAGTGACACCATATTTTGCAAGAAGGGAATCTAAATATTTATTGCAAAAATGCTTACCTCCGTCCGTGATTATCGCCCTGGGAGTACCATGCCTTGTAAAAATGTTTTTCTTGATAAAGCTCATCACACTTTTGGCATCGTTATTTGGAAGAGCAACAGCTTCTGCCCACTTTGACACATAATCCACCGCCACTAGAATGTATTGATTTGAATAAGATGGTGGAAAAGGTCCCATAAAGTCCAGACCCCATACATCGAAGATTTCGACTTCAAGGATGCTGTTCAGGGGCATTTCATGTCTCTTCGAAATGTTACCTAACCCTTGACAACGATCACAAAGACGAACATAATTATAAGCATCTTTAAAAAGATTAGGCCAATACAAACCACTTTCTAGTATACGCGCAGCTGTCTTGTTTGCTCCAAAGTGGCCTCCACATTCCATTGAATGGCAGA
The DNA here is from genome assembly GCF_041381405.1 of Jatropha curcas. Taxonomy (NCBI): domain Eukaryota; kingdom Viridiplantae; phylum Streptophyta; class Magnoliopsida; order Malpighiales; family Euphorbiaceae; genus Jatropha; species Jatropha curcas. The sequence continues at coordinate 9,349,666 of NC_143155.1, forward strand.
ATTTAAGGACACTTTCTATTTCAGTTTCCGGTATACATCTCCTGAAGAGCTGATCACTACAATACTTGAACAAAAATGGCTCCTCCCAATAGTAAAATTTGATATCATGAAAAAATTTTTTTCTTTGTTGGTAAGAAAAATTGGGAGGAGGAATTTTGCAAAGAAGATAATTAACTATGTCAGTGTACCAGGGGGTTTGAGCATTTGCTACTAGAAGAAGTTGCTCATGAGGAAAGCTTTCATTGATTTGTAGCTCGCTTGTATCTTCCTCCCCCAATTCAAGCCTGGAAAGATGGTCAGCAACGAGGTTCTTGGTCCCCTTTTTGTCGCGAATTTCTAGGTCAAACTCTTGCAATAGAAGTACCCAACGAATGAGTCTCGGCTTTGCATCTTTCTTCTCCAGCAAGTATTTAATGGCGGAATGATCTGTGTAGACTATTGTTTTAGCTCCAATTAGATATGCCCTGAATTTGTCAAAAGCAAAAACAATAGCTAGCAGTTCCTTTTCCGTAGTTGCATAATTTAATTGTGCATCATTCAATGTGCGACTTGCATAATAGATAACATGCAACTTCCTGTCTTTTCTTTGTCCAAGAACAGCTCCTACAGCATGATCACTAGCATCACACATGAGTTCAAAGGGTAAAGTCCAATCTGGTGTGGTGATGATCGGGGCTGAGATTAACTCCTTCTTTAACCTGTTAAAAGCATCTAAACAATCTTTGTTAAATTCAAAAGGAACATCTTTAACTAGCAGATTGCAAAGAGGTTTAGTGATTTTTGAGAAATCCCTTATGAATCTCCTGTAAAATCCTGCATGCCCAAGAAAACTTCTTATGCCCTTCACTGTGTTAGGGGGAGGTAGTTTTTCAATTACCTCAATTTTTGCCTTGTCTACTTCAATCCCCTTTTGAGAGATTTTATGCCCTAGGACAATACCTTCACTAACCATGAAGTGACATTTTTCCCAATTTAACACAAGGTTAGTATCTTCACATCGTTGCATCACTAAAGATAAATTATGAAGGCATGCATCGAAGGAAGAACCAAATACAGAAAAATCATCCATGAATATTTCAATAAATTTTTCCACCATATCAGAAAAGATGGACATCATGCACCTTTGAAAGGTTGCAGGGGCATTGCATAGCCCAAAAGGCATTCTCCTATAGGCAAAAGTGCCATAAGGACAAGTGAATGTAGTTTTCTCTTGGTCTTCAGGGGCTATAGGTATTTGGAAGTACCCTGAATAGCCATCTAAGAAACAATAAAAAGGATATCCTGCAAGTCTTTCAAGCATTTGATCAATAAAGGGAAGGGGAAAGTGATCTTTGCGTGTTGCTTTATTTAATTTTCTATAATCTATACACACACGCCAACCTGTGACTGTTCTTGTGGGGATTAATTCATTGTTTTCATTAGAAATAACAGTCATACCTCCCTTCTTTGGAACAACTTGGACAGGACTCACCCAATTACTGTCTGAAATTGGATAAATGATGCCGGCATCTAAGAGTTTAATAATTTCAGCCTTGACTACCTCTTTCATGTTTGGGTTCAATCGCCTTTGATGTTCGATTGAAGGTTTGTAGTCTTCTTCCATCAAGATTTTATGCATACACACACTTGGGCTTATTCCTTGTAAATCCGAAATAGACCACCCTAATGCTTTCTTGTGCCTACATAGAACCTGCAACAACCTTTCCTCTTGATCAAGCGTTAAGTGAGAAGAAATAATAACAGGAAAAGAGTGGTCCTCACCTAAGAATGCATGTTTTAAATGAGGTGGAAGTTGTTTCAGTTCATGCTTAGGTGATTCCTTTTCTTTTTCATTCAAGATGCTTGATTCATTAACATTATTTTCAACATGCAAAGTGGTCTCCACACATTCATCTACTACGTCAATTCTAAAACAGTCTCCATGATCCATAGGGAGTTTACAAGATTTAAGTACATCAAACACAATCTCTTCCTGTCCAACTCTTAGAGTCAACTTACCCTCATAAACATCAATTAATGCTCTTGCAGTTGCAAGAAAGGGTCTTCCAAGGATTAGAGATCCTTCCCTGTCTTCATCAATATCAAGAATGACAAAATCAATAGGAAAGATGAATGTACCTACCTTTACAAGCACGTCTTCTACAATCCCTCTAGGATATTTAATTGAACGATCTGCTAATTGCAAAGACATCCTTGTTGGTTTGAGCTCTCCCATACCTAGCATCTTAAAAACTTCATAGGACATAAGATTAATGCTAGCACCCAAATCTGCCAAAGCCTTTTCAAAGTCAAGATTACCAATGTTACAAGGGATAGAAAAACTTCCTGGATCTTTTAACTTTGGAGGCAGTTTGTTTTGGATAATTGCACTGCACTCCTCGGTTAACATTACCGTTCCTTGATCATCAATTTTTCGTTTCTTGCTCAGGATATCTTTTAAGAATTTAGCATAACTAGGCATTTGAGCAAGAGCTTCAGCAAAAGGAATATTGATTTGGAGCTTCTTAAACACATCCAGAAACTTGAGGAAGCTCTTGTCATCTTGTGCTTTCTTTAATCTTTGTGGAAAGGGGACAGGGGGAACATAAGGTTTTACCTTTTCTTTCTCCTCTAAGTCAATGATAGGCACCCTTGGTTGTTCTTTTACTTCCTTTTCTTTCTTTGGTGGTTCATCTAATTGTTTGCCACTTCTCAAAGTGATAGCCTGCACTTGTTCTTTTGGATTCTTTTCAGTATTGCTAGGTAACGTACCTTGAGGTCGAGATGCCATCATGTTTGCAAATTGCCCCAATTGGATCTCCAAATTCCTGATTGCAGCTTGCTGGATTTTATGGTTTTCTCTGGTTTCATTCATGAATTCCATGTGTGATTTAGAAAGAGCAGTGAGGAGGTCATCATGGGATTTCTTTTCTGGAGGGTGGAAACCTGGTGGTGCATTCAAGGCATTGTTAGGATTACCATAGGATAGATTAGGATGATTCCTTAACCTGTTATCATATGAATTTGAATAAGGGTAATTCTTTCTTCCTTGATTCATCACATAGTTCACTTGCTCCAAAGTTTGTGGATTTAAAGAGTCCATGATGCATTCCCCAATTCCATGTTGTCCATTGCACCTATCAAAAATTTGCATAACAGCATTCACAGGGTTAGTAGTTAACATGTCCAATTTCCTTACCATGTTATCTACCTTGGCATTAAGTGCTGTAATGGCGTCTATTTCATAGACTCCTGCAGTTCTTCTTCTTTCGGTATTATTTTGGTAGTGACTGTTGCTTGCCATCTCCTCTATCAACTCATATGCTTCATCAATACCTTTCTTTTCAAAAGATCCACTTGCAGCTGCATCTAAAGTGATTTTAATATTAGGAGATAGAGCATTATAGAAAGTTTGTACCTGTAACCACTTGGGCAAACTGTGATGCGGACACTTTCTTAGCAAGTCCTTGAATCTTTCCCAAGCTTCATACAAGCTCTCTTGATCATGATGAGCAAATGTCATTATCTCATTGCGCAACTTGGTGGTTTTTGAGGATGGAAAGAATTTAGCTAGAAATTTTTGAGCTAATTCATCCCATGTGGTAAAACTTCCAGCGGGACATGATTGTAACCATGCTCTAGCTTTATCCCTAAGAGTGAATGGAAAAAGTCTTAATTTGATTGCATCTTCAGAAACACCATTTTGTTTGAATGTGTCACAAATTTCCAAAAAATTGGTGATGTGAGCATTAGGATCTTCACTAGGCAAACCTCCATATTGGATCGAGGTAGAGAGCATTTGGATAATTGCAGGTTTAATCTCAAACTTATTAGCTTCTACCCTAGGTCTTGTAATACTTGAGGTTGTCCCATTCAGATTAGGTGTTGTATAATCCCTTAAGGTACGGATCGGATGTTGAAGTGGTGGTCCAACTACGTTTTCGTTTCTGTTTTCGTTTTCGTTGGCCATGTCTGCTTGTTGATCGAGTTTTATTTCTCTTGCTTTTCTTGCAGCGTTGTGCCTACGAAAGGTTCTTTCAATTTCTGGGTCAAAGACTAAAGGTTCAGTTGTCCTTGATCTTCTTTGCATAAAACACCTGGAACAGCACTTAAAAGAAAATTAAATAAAAACGAAAGAGTGTCTAAATTAATAACAGGGTAATTCGTATTGATATTGATACGCCAATCCTCGGCAACGGCGCCAAAAACTTGACAGCGTTTTTCGCAAGTGTACGAAATCGCAACAAGTAGTATAGAGTAAGAAAGTATCGTATCCACAGGGATTGTTTATCAATTACCAAAATTATGTTAACCTATTATTATTTAGACGATGATAAAAGGAGTTCGCTGTAAAGTAAATAAAATTCAAAGTAAAAGAGATCAAACACAAAATTTAGGTGAAAAGAAATCAGGGGATTAAGCTACTAGGGAATTTGATTTCATTTAATTCTATCCAGCTTGTTCTATTAGTTCATTAATCAAGTTTAATTGTTCAAGTAGGAGAAAACAACCCTAAGGTTACTAACAAGCTCTCCCGATTTATTGTTAGCTATTCTAATCCAATTTAATCACCTATATTAATAGTGAAATTAAACATGAATCAGATCATTAGGTTTTATGGTTGTTTTATGAATTCACAACTTAATACTTTATTAACTTATGAAAGCCCCCCTTGAGTCAAACCATATAGTTTCCACATCAAGTTATTATTCTCAAGTAAATTATTACCTTATTCATATCAATAACCCTTCTCCCGAATGATGTTATTGAAATAATTCAATCCAGGGGAATTTTTCTGCCTGGAAGCCTTAAGCACAATAATAAGTTATAACAAGAACAAAGAAAAATAAATCTAATATTATAAGCTGGAATCGAATTAAATTACATCAAATCCCTAGTATAAAAGTTTAGCTAGACATAGTAATTAAATTAAACTCAATCACACTTGAATCATTCATCATATTTAAAGACAATAATAAAGAAAGAAACAAGATGAAAAGTTTAGAATAAAAACTGTATCACAACTATGTTGATGGCTTCCTTGAATCTTAGCACAATTATTTGAAGCTTGAAATCTTTGAGAAGAGAGAACTATGTAAAGAAGTGTACAAAAAAAAACATCCCTGCTATGAATAGTTCTTCTCTTTATATAGAGCTCCTGAAGGCAAGTTTGACTCCTTTTAGGAAATAGAATCCTTATTTAGTGCAAAATCTTTTATAGGAGATCATGACTGTTTAGGTTCTTGATTTCTTCTTGATTAGGACTCCTTTTTCCCTAAGAATAGGTCCAGGTCTTGTTTAGTGTGTTTAGGAAACTCCCTGAAGTCGGCCCATGTGAGAAAGAGCTTGATTTGCGTATTAAATTCACGCTGGTTCCGCCTGGGCAGCACGGGCGTGCTTCATGGCACGGGCTGGGCGTGCTGTAGTCTGGAGGTCTGGCTAGTGAAGCACGGGGCGTGCTTGGTAGCACGGGCTAGTGAAGTCCTGAGGCAACGGGCATGCTACAGAGCACAGGCAGGGCGTGCTTCTTTCTACCTCTCAAAGGTGCTTTTCTCGCGCCCGCGTATATGAATGTCGCGCTCGCGACTTCAGCTCGCGCCCGCGTATACGAATGTCGCCTCGCGACTTTTCTTTGCAATCGTCTGACTCTCTTTTCTAATTGTCGCGCTCGCGCTTGTGAATGTCTGCGCGGCGACTTTGGGCGTGCCACTTAGCACGGCTAGGGCGGCTAAAGTCAAGTGCCTTGTGATATAAAGCTCTTTCTGTGCCAAATTCCTGTAAGTTTTCTCTTAGATCAAGCGATTAAAAGTCAAGGAAGCTTTTGAACACAATTATACTAAAAGTGCTTTAAAAATCGAATTAAAGCATAAAAACTTACTAAAAATTCTATAAAAAACTATATTATAAACACTATAAAATTTATACTTATCATATACGACCGTATAGAGCTGATAGGGATCGACCTGCCCCGGATTGTCGGGGCAAGCTCTACTACTCCCGTTTTGAGCGTTTCCAGACGCTGGGTATCCCTCCAGGCCCCCGACATTTATGCTAGATACAGGCAGGGAGAGCTGACGGCTACTCAGGTGGCCAGATTCACTTTGTTGCTGCTGTTCGCTTCGACCTTCTGGTCCAACAGGAAAGAGAAGTTTAATCCTTCCATCTTGAAGAGTTTGGAAAATCTGGCCCATCTTGAGGAGTACGACTGGGCTGGTGCTATTCTGAGCCGCATGTATGATGACATGTGTGATCTGGGGCCACTGTAAGCTCAGCGGGACCTACTACTTTTGGGAGGTAATGTAAAGAACATTCTCCCTTTCTGTGCTTTTCTATTTATTCTTCTTGATTTTTTTTTTCATTGATTCTTGTTTCTTCTTTTTTTTTTTTTGCAGACTTGGGCATTCGAGTATTTCCCGTATACTCGCCCAGAGCTCATTCGTGCTGATCTTGGGCTGGGACTGGTGCCTTCGGCTTGGAGATAGTACCGATCAAACCTTCATACTGTTAGGCGCAAAAAATGGCTGAGGGATCTAAGGGCCTTTTTTGATACTTGCACTCTGGAGCAGGTAAGTGCTTAGTAATTCTTGAATATGTTAAATAAAAAGGATTTATTAACACATTTGCATCTTTCATAGGTTGAGGTGGAGCCGATGACTGCTCGTCTACAGAGTTGGATTCAGGCCGACCCCCATTTCCAGCGGTCAGATGCCTTGTCTCGGCGGAGGGTGGTCCTGTCGCACCCCGTCCTGAGACGATATACTTGGGTGAGAGAGTAGACCTTCAAATAAGAGGCTGCCGTTCTGTCCCTTACTCCCCTCCCGAGGACATGCGAGCGGGCAGGCAGATGACGCTTACCGATGCCCATACTAAGGGTGTTCCACATGTGGAGTTCATCCTGGGGGAGATTATGACGAGTTCTGCAGAATCTTTTTGATGCAGCCCATTGGATCTCGGCTTGATAGTTTTCAGAGATCGGCACCTTCCCAGCCCCTTGACGCCACTTCTTCTCGGGCTTCAGGTCCCTCGACTAGGACTCCCAGGAGGAGGCCTTCGACCGATCCTTCTTCCACTCCGGTTGAGGGTCCATCTCGGGCTGGGCCTAGCCGCTCGTCAGGTCCGTCTAGGGCTCCCCGGGCCATCTCAGAGGCTACCGGGCCGCTTCATCCAGGCCTAGCCAACCTACATCTTCCATACAGCATTTCCTACCATACTCCTGACGGCACTCTAGCTTTTCGGGAGGTCTCCGTAGAGAATGTGGATCGCTTGGATCTTCCTCCCGAGGACATTAATGAGGTAATGACTGATAAATTTCTCACAAAAAGGATTCAAAGAGATTTGATATTGACTTGTGTTTTTTGTATGATTTCCAGGTTCCTAACGGCTTAGTCAGTCAGATGGAGATGATGCTCGGGATGCAGCAAGAACTTTCTGCGTCCTGGGCTCTGAGGGCCTTTGATGATCAGAGGAGGAGGAGGCCCCATCGCTGACGCCATGGTTGCTAGATTTTTCCTGTTTTTTTTTTTTTTTTGCCTGTATTTCTGTACTGAACTTTGACTGTACCTGCACTTGGTTAGTACTGAAAATTTTATATGTATGGATGATTATCCATTTTGATTTGTAAGAAAACGGGATTTTTTTTTTACGGCGGAGGCAGCCGCCTCCGGGCGTGTTTTTCTATAAAAGCCCTATTTTTTTTCTTTTCTTTTCACACTCCCTCATTCTTTCTCAAAACTCATGCAGAAAAACAGTTTTTAGCCAGTTTCTTCCCTTTTTCTCTCTTTTCCTTCTTCTTTTTTTCAAAAATGAACCCTTTTTATAACCACAGCATGCACAGCTGGACTAAGAGTTCTCCAAAGTCGAAAAGATCAACTTAGGAGGTACGGTCTTTCTCCTATCGTTACCCTTAGGGGAGTGGTAATTGACTGGGATTTTCTACGGGCCTGCATCAGACTCTGGGACCCTGAGGCCCACGTTTTTTCGGTTCGGGGCCATGATGGAGGAGATGTGTCCTCTTTTCGAGGAGTTTTGTGCTATCATAGGGTGTGACCCTAATGCCCCTTTAGTCAAGCATGAGGTTTAAAGTTGGGTATGTTCGGTCATTTGAAATTTTATTTCAATTCAGCCGGCCACAAGCTAAGGCCATAATTGTTGACGACCAGAAGGCGATTCTGATGCCCCTGATTGATGAATTTTCAGAGGTCCGTTTGGATGACCCAGACCGGATGAGGCTTAGGATGCGGG